>NW_028270154.1:71519214-71706772 GCF_037043375.1 Chiloscyllium plagiosum | reverse complement strand
CCTGAGGATTGGGAGACAGACTGGCCTGGGGATTGGGAGACAGACTGGCCTGGGGATTGGGAGACAGACTGGCCTGGGGATTGAGAGACAGATTGGCCTGGGGATTGAGAAACAGACTGGCCTGGGGATAGAGAGACAGACTGGCTTGGGGATTGAGAGACAGACTAGCCTGGGGATAGAGAGACAGATTGGCCGGGAGATAGAGAGACAGACTGGCCTGGGAAATGAGAGACAGACTGGCCTAGGGATTGAGAGACAGACTGGCCTGGGGATAGAGAGACAGACTGGCTTGGGGATTGAGAGACAGACTGGCATGGGGATAGAGACAAACTGGCCTGGGGATCGAGAGACAGATTGGCCTGGGGATAGAGAGATAAACTGGACTGGGGATAGAGAGACAAACTGGCCTGGGGATTGTGAGACAGACTGGCCTGGGAATAGAGAGACAGACTGGCCTAGGGATAGTGAGACAGACTGGCCCGGGGATAGAGAGACAGATTGGCCTGGAGATAGAGAGACAGACTGGCCTGGGAAATGAGAGACAGACTGGCCTAGGGATTGAGAGACGGACTGCCCTGTGGATAGAGAGACAGACTGGCCTGGGGATAGAGAGACAAATTGGCCTGGGGATAGAGAGACAAACTGGCCTGGGGATTGTGAGACAGACTGGCCTGGGAATAGAGAGACAGACTGGCCTGGGGATAGTGAGACAGATTGGCCTGAGGATTGGGAGACAGATTGGCCTGGGGATTGGGAGACAGACTGGCCTGGGGATTGGGAGACAGACTGGCCTGGGAAATGAGAGACAGACTGGCCTAGGGATTGAGAGACAGACTGGCCTGTGGATAGAGAGACAGATTGGCCTGAGGATTGAGAACCAGACTGGCCTGGGGATAGAGAGACAGATTGGCCTGGAGATAGAGAGACAGACTGGCCTGGGAAATGAGAGACAGACTGGCCTAGGGATTGAGAGACAGACTGGCCTGTGGATAGAGAGACAGATTGGCCTGGGGATTGGGAGACAGACTGGCTTGGGGTTTGAGACAGACTGGCCTGGGGATTGAGAGACAGACTGGCCTGGGAATAGAGAGACAGACTGGCCTGGGGAAAGGGAGACAGACTGAGCTGCAGTTAGAGAGACAGACTGGCCTGGGGATAGAGAGACAGACTGGCCTGTGGATAGAGAGACAGACTGGCCTGGGGATACAGAGGCAGATTGGCCTAGGCATAGAGAGACAGACTGGCCTGTGGATAGAGAGACAGACTGGCCTGTGGATAGAGAGACAGACTGGCCTGAGGATAGAGAGACAGACCGACCTGGGGATAGAGAGGCAGATTGGCCTGGGGATAGAGAGACAGATTGGCCTGGGGATAGTGAGACAGGCTGGCCTGGGGATAGAGAGACAGACTGGCCTGGGGATTGTGAGACAGACTGGCCTGGGGATAGAGAGACAGATTGGCCTGGGGATAGTGAGACAGATTTGCCTGGAGATAGAGAGACAGACTGGCCTGGGGATAGAGAGACAGATTGGCCTGGGGATTGGGAGACAGACTGGTCTGGGGATACAGAGGCAGATTGGCCTGGGGATAGAGAGACTGACTGACCTGGGGATAGAGAGACTGATTGGCCGGGGGATAGAGAGACAGATTGGCCGGGGGATAGTGAGACAGATTGGCCGGGGGTAGAGAGACAGATTGGCCGGGGGTAGAGAGACAGATTGGCCTGGGGATAGAGAGACTGACTGACCTGGGGATAGAGAGACTGATTGGCCGGGGGATAGAGAGACAGATTGGCCAGGGGATAGTGAGACAGATTGGCCGGGGGTAGAGAGACAGATTGGCCGGGGGTAGAGAGACAGATTGGCCTGGGGATAGTGAGACAGATTGGCCGGGGGATAGTGAGACAGATTGGCCGGGGGATAGTGAGACAGATTGGCCTGGAGATAGAGAAACAGACTGGCCTGGAGATAGAGAGACAGACTGGCCTGGGGATTGTGAGACAGACTGGCCTGGGGATTGTGAGACAGACTGGCCTGGGGATAGAGAGACAGATTGGCCTGGGGATAGTGAGACAGATTTGCCTGGAGATAGAGAGACAGACTGACCTGGGGATAGAGAGACAGATTGGCCTGGGGATTGGGAGACAGACTGGTCTGGGGATACAGAGGCAGATTGGCCTGGGGATAGAGAGACAGACTGGCCTGGGGATAGAGAGACAGACTGGCTTGGGGATTGAGAGACAGACTGGCATGGGGATAGAGAGACAAACTGGCCTGGGAATAGAGAGACAAACTGGCCTGGGGATTGTGAGACAGACTGGCCTGGGGATAGAGAGACAGATTGGCCTGGGGATAGAGAGATAAACTGGCCTGGGGATAGAGAGACAAACTGGCCTGGGGATTGTGAGACAGACTGGCCTGGGAATAGAGAGACAGACTGGCCTGGGGATAGTGAGACAGACTGGCCCGGGGATAGAGAGACAGATTGGCCTGGAGATAGAGAGACAGACTGGCCTGGGAAATGAGAGACAGACTGGCCTGGGGATTGAGAGACGGACTGCCCTGTGGATAGAGAGACAGACTGGCCTGGGGATAGAGAAACAAATTGGCCTGGGGATAGAGAGACAAACTGGCCTGGGGATTGTGAGACAGACTGGCCTGGGAATAGAGAGACAGACAGGCCTGGGGATAGTGAGACAGTTTGGCCTGGGGATTGGGAGACAGATTGGCCTGGGGATTGGGAGACAGACTGGCCTGGGGATTGAGAGACAGACTGGCCTGGGAAATGAGAGACAGACTGGCCTAGGGATTGAGAGACAGACTGGCCTGTGGATAGAGAGACAGACTGGCCTGAGGATTGAGAACCAGACTGGCCTGGGGATAGAGAGACAGATTGGCCTGGAGATAGAGAGACAGACTGGCCTGGGAAATGAGAGACAGACTGGCCTAGGGATTGAGAGACAGACTGGCCTGTGGATAGAGAGACAGACTGGCCTGGGGATAGAGAGACAGATTGGCCTGGGGATAGAGAGACAAACTGGCCTGGGGATAGAGAGACAAACTGGCCTGGGGATTGTGAGACAGATTGGCCTGGGGATAGTGAGACAGATTGGCCTGGGGATTGGGAGACAGACTGGCCTGGGGTTTGAGACAGACTGGCCTGGGGATTGAGAGACAGACTGGCCTGGGGATTGTGAGACAGACTGGCCTGGGAATAGAGAGACAGACTGGCCTGGAGATAGGGAGACAGACTGAGCTGCAGTTAGAGAGACAGACTGGCCTGGGGATAGAGAAACAGACTGGCCTGGGGATAGAGAGACAGATTGGCCTGGGGAATAGAGAGACAGACTGGCCTGGGGATTGAAAGACAGACTGCCCTGGGGAATACAGAGACAGACTGGCCTGGGGAATAGAGAGACAGACTGGCCTGGGACTGAGAGAGAGACTGGCCTGGGGATAGACAGACAGACTGAGCTGGAGATAGAGAAACAGACTGGTCTGGGGAATAGGGATTGAGAGACAGACTGGCCTGGGGATAGAGAGACAGACTGGCATGGGGATTGAGAGACAGACTGGCCTGGGGATAGAGAGACAGATTGGCCTGGGGATTGAGAGACAGACTGGCCTGGGGATAGAGAGACAGATTGGCCGGGAGATAGAGAGACAGACTGGCCTGGGAAATGAGAGACAGACTGGCCTGGGGATAGAGAGACAGATTGGCCTGGGGATAGTGAGACAGTTTGGCCTGGGGATAGAGAGTCAGACTGACCTGGAGATAGAGAGACAGATTGGCCTGGGGACAGTGAGACAGATTGGCCTGGGGATAGTGAGACAGATTGGCCTGGGGATAGAGAGACAGACTGGCCTGGGGATAGAGAGACAGATTGGCCTGGGGATAGTGAGACAGATTGGCCTGGGGATAGAGAGACAGATTGGCCTGGGGACAGTGAGACAGATTGGCCTGGGGATAGTGAGACAGATTGGCCTGGGGATAGAGAGACAGACTGGCCTGGGGATAGAGAGACAGATTGGCCTGGGGACAGTGAGACAGATTGGCCTGGGGATAGAGAGACAGATTGGCCTGGGGATAGAGAGTCAGACTGACCTGGGGATAGAGTGATAAATGGGGAGGGAGGAGGGTGGGGCTGGGAAGAAGGTAGCAAAGAGTACAATAGGTGATTGGTGGTGCGGATGGAGGTGGGAGAGGAGGGTGGGGGAAGGTAGCAAAGAGGAGGTGGGTGGGGGAAGGTAGCAAACTCTTTTTCTTTCCTCTCTGACCTATCACCTCTGTCCCCACCCCCTATTGTAACTATTGTACTCTTTGCTGTCTTCTCCCCAAACCCCACCCCCCCATTTATCTCACCACCCTTGAGGCTTCCTGCCTCTATTCCCGATGAAGGGCTTTTGCTTGAAACGTTGATTTTCCTACTCCCTGGATGGTGCCTGACCTGTTGTGCTTTTCCAGCACCACTCTGATCTAAAGTTTGGTTTCCTGCATCTGCAGTCCTCACCTTTGCCTGGAGATAGAGAGACAGACTGCCCTTGGGACAGAGAGACAGATTGACCTGGGGATAGAGAGACAGACTGACCCAGTGAATGAGAGACACACTGACCTGGAAATAGAGACAGACTGACTTGGGGAATGATACTGGGAGAGGAGCACTGACAACAGAGAGAGACAGCCCGAATTAGGAAAAGATAGATAGATAGATAGATTCTGGACCGAGAATGACAGAGCTAGGGGCTTGACTGATTACATGTGAGTGGTCAAACTGGATAAAGAGAGAGAGTGAGAGAACGAGCGAGAGAGAGAGCTAGAAAAAGAGAAAAAGAAAGATCAGCAAAACTGGGAAAAGAGAAACATACAGAGAGACAGGTTTGAAGAAAGAGAGGGAGTGACAGGACGAGGGAAAGAAAGAGAATTATAGATTCATAGAGTCATCCAGCACAAAAATAGACTCTTTGTTCCAACCAGTCCATGCCAAACATAATCCTACATTAGACTATTCCCAACAGCCTGCACTTGGCCCATATCCCGCCAAACATTTCTTATTCAAGTACTTTGTGGGCGGCACGGTGGCACAGTGGTTAGCACTGCTGCCTCACAGCGCCAGAGACCCGGGTTCAATTCCCGACTCAGGCGACTGACTGTGTGGAGTTTGCACATTCTCCCCGTGTCTGCGTGGGTTTCCTCCGGGTGCTCCGGTTTCCTCCCACAGTCCAAAGATGTGCAGGTCAGGTGAATTGGCCATGCTAAATTGCCCGTAGTGTTAGGTTAAAGGGGTAAATGTAGGGGTATGGGTGGGTTGCGCTTCGGCGGGTCGGTGTGGACTTGTTGGGCCGAAGGGCCTGTTTCCACACTGTAAGTAATCTAATATAACTGTCTCTTAAACGTTGTAACTGGACCTACATCCAACCTCTTCTGGAAGTTCATTCCACACATAAACCATTCTCTATGTAAAACAATTCTCCCTCATGTTTGTTTTAAATCTTTCTTTTCTCACCTTAAACTATGCTCCTACTCTTGAAATTCCCCACCCGAGAAAACGATACCTGCTATTCACCCTCATTGTTTTATAAACCTCCATAAGGTCAACTCTCAAACTCCCATGATCCAGTGAAAAAAATCTGACCCTATCCAGCCTCTCCTTCCAACTCAAACCATCCATTCTGGGACACACCTTGGTAAATCTTTTGGGAATTCTTTCCAGCATAATAATATCCTTCCTATAGCAGGGAGACCAGAAATGGACACTGTTCATGAAAGGAGACAGAAAAGAGTGGGGAAAGGGAGAGAAAGACAGGACTGGGGAAAAAGAGAGACAGACAGGACTGGGGGGTAAAGGACACAGATAGGACTGGGGTAAGAGAGAGACAGACAGGACTGGGGAAAGAGAGAGGCAGACAGGACTGGGGAAAGAGAGAGGCAGACAGGATTGGAGAAAGAGATGGGGAAAGAGACAGACAGGACTAGGGAAACAGAGAGACAGGTCTGGGGAAAGAGAGAGACACACAGGACTGGGGAAAGAGAGAGGCAGACTGGATTGGGGAAAGAGAGAGAGAGAGACAGGATTGGGGAAAGAGAGAGAGAGAGAGACAGGATTGGGGAAAGAGAGAGACACACACAGGACTGGGGAAAGAGAGAGAGAAAGAAATGGGGAAAGAGAGAAGCAGACAGGAGTGGGGAAAGAGAGAGAGAGAGAGACAGGATTGGGGAAAGAGAGAGAGAGAGACAGACAGGACAGGGGAAAGAGAGAGACAGACAGGAATGGGGAAAGAGAGAGACAGACAGGATTGGAGAAAGAGATAGACTGACAGGACTGCGAAAAGAGAGAGACAGTCAGGATTGGGAAAAGAGAGAGTCAGACAGGATTGGGGAAAGAGAGAGAGAGACATGACTGGGGAAAGGGAGAGACAGACAGGACAGGGGTAAGAGAGAGACTGACAGGACTGGGGAAAGAGAGAGAGAGAGAGAAAAACAGGACTGGGGAAAGGGAGAGACAGACAGGATTGGGGAAAGAGGGGGATAGTGAGGACTGGGGAAAGAGAGAGACAGACAAGATTGGGGAAAGAGAGAATCAGACAGGACTGGGGAAAGAGAGAGACAGTCAGGATTGGGAAAAGAGAGAGACAGACAGAACTGGGGAATGAGAGAGACAGACAGGACTGGTGAATGAGAGAGACAGACAGGACTGGTGAAAGAGGGAGACAGTCAGGACCGGGGAAAGAGAGAGACAGACAGGACTGGGGAAAGAGAGACACAGACAAGATGTGGGAAAGAGAGAGACAGACAGGACTGGGGAAAGGGGGAGACAGACAGGTCTGGAGAAAGTGAGAGACAGGCAGGACTGCGGATAAAGAAAGTCAGACAGGACTGGGGAAACAGAGAGGCAGACAGGAGTGGGGCAAGAGAGAGAGAGAGACAGGATTGGGGAAAGAGAGAGAGAGAGAGAGACAGGATCGGGGAAAGAGAGAGAGAGACACACAGGACTGGGGAAAGAGAGAGACTGACAGGACTAGGGAAAGAGAGAGAGATAGAGAGAAAAACAGGACAGGTGAAAGGGAGAGACAGACAGGATTGGGAAAAGAGAGAGTCAGACAGGATTAGGGAAAGAGAGAGAGACAGACAGGACTGGGAAAAGAGAGAAAAAGACATGATGGGGGAAAGAGAGAGACAGACAGGACTAGGGAAAGAGAGAGACAGACAGGTCTGGGGAAAGAGAGAGGCAGACAGGAGTGGGGAAAGAGAGAGAGAGAGAGACAGGACTGGGGAAAGCGAGAGACAGACAGGAGTGGGGAAAGAGAGAGAGAGAGACAGGACTGGGGAAAGAGATGGGGAAAGAGAGAGAGAGACAGGACTGGGGAAAGAGAGAGCGAGAGAGAGACAGGATTGAAGAAAGAGAGAGAGACACACAGGACTGGGGAAAGAGAGAGAGAGAGAGAGGAATGGGGAAAGAGAGAGACAGCAGGATTGGGGAAAGAGAGAGACAGACAGGACAGGGGAAAGAGAGAGAAAGACAGGTCTGGGGAAAGAGAGAAGCAGACGGGAGTGGGGAAAGAGAGAGAGAGAGAGACAGGACTGGGGAAAGAGAGAGACAGACAGGAGTGGGGAAAGAGAGAGACAGACAGGCCTGGGGAAAGAGAGAGAGAGCAGACTGGGAAAAGAGAGAGACAGACAGGACTGGGGAAAGAGAGAGGCAGACAGGACTGGTGAAAGAGAGACAGACAGGACTGGTGAAAGAGAGAGGCAGACAGGATTGGGGAAAGAGATAGGGAAAGAGAGAGAGAGAGACAGGATTGGGGAAAGAGAGAGAGAGAGAGACAGGATTGGGGAACGAGAGAGAGACACACAGAACTGGGGAAAGAGAAAGAGAGTGGAATGGGGAAAGAGAGAGACAAACAGGACTGGGGAAAGAGAGATACAGACAGGACAGGGGAAAGAGAGAGACTGACAGGACTGGGGCAAGAGAGAGAGAGAGACAGGATTGGGGAAAGAGAGAGAGACAGGATGGGGAAAGAGAGAGACTGACAGGACTGGGGAAATAGAGAGAGAGAGAAAAACAGGACTGGGGAAAGAGAGAGAGAGACAGGATTGGAAAAAGAGAGAGTCAGACAGGATTGGGGAAAGAGAGAGAGAGACAGGACTGGGGAAAGGGAGAGACAGACAGGACAGGGGAAAGAGAGAGACTGGCAGGACTGTGGAAAGAGAGAGAGAGAGAAACAGGACTGGGGAAAGGGAGAGACAGACAGGAGTGGGGCAAGAGAGAGAGAGACAGGATTGGGGAAAGAGAAAGAGAGAGAGAGAGAGACAGGATCGGGGAAGGAGAGAGAGAGAGACACACAGGACTGGGGAAAGAGAGAGACTGACAGGACTGGGGAAAGAGAGAGAGAGAGAGAGAGAAACAGAACTGGGGAAAGGGAGAGACAGATAGGATTGGGAAAAGAGAGAGTCAGACAGGATTAGGGAAAGAGAGAGAGACAGACAGGACTGGGAAAAGAGAGACACAGACATGATGGGGGAAAGAGATAGACAGACAGGACTAGGGAAAGAGAGAGACAGACAGGTCTGGGGAAAGGGGGAGGCAGACAGGAGTGGGGAAAGAGAGAAAGAGAGACAGGACTGGGGAAAGAGAGAGACAGACAGGAGTGGGGAAAGAGAGAGAGAGACAGGACTGGGGAAAGAGAGAGACAGACAGGACTGCGAAAAGAGAGACAGACAGGACTGCGAAAAGAGAGAGACAGTCAGGATTGGAAAAAGAGAGAGTCAGACAGGATTGGGGAAAGAGAGAGAGAGACAGGACTGGGGAAAGGGAGAGACAGACAGGACAGGGGAAAGAGAGAGAGAGAGAGAAACAGGACTGGGGAAAGGGAGAGACAGACAGGATTGGGGAAAGAGGGGGTTAGTTAGGACTGGGGAAAGAGAGAGGCAGACAGGACTGGAGAAAGAGATTGGGAAAGAGAGAGACAGACAGGACTGGGGAAAGAGAGAGGCAGACAGGAGTGGGGAAAGAGATAGGGAAAGAGAGAGAGAGAAACAGGATTGGGGAAAGAGAGAGAGAGAGAGACAGGATTGGGGAAAGAGAGAGAGACATACAGGACTGGGGAAAGAGAGGGAGAGAGGTGAATGGGGAAAGAGAGAGACAGACAGGTCTGGGGAAACAGAGAGGCAGACAGGAGTGGGGCAAGAGAGAGAGAGAGACAGGATTGGGGAAAGAGAGAGAGAGAGAGACAGGATCGGGGAAAGAGAGAGAGAGACACACAGGACTGGAGAAAGAGAGAGAGAGACAGACAGGACTGGGGAAAGAGAGAGAGAGAGAGAGAGAGAGGACTGGGGAAAGAGTGAGACAGACAGGACTGGGGAAAGAGAGAGGCAGACAGGACTGGAGAAAGAGAGAGAGACACACAGGAATGGGGAAAG
The DNA here is from genome assembly GCF_037043375.1 of Chiloscyllium plagiosum. Taxonomy (NCBI): domain Eukaryota; kingdom Metazoa; phylum Chordata; class Chondrichthyes; order Orectolobiformes; family Hemiscylliidae; genus Chiloscyllium; species Chiloscyllium plagiosum. The sequence goes on along the minus strand of NW_028270154.1, from coordinate 71,697,355 downwards.
AGAGAGACAGACAGGATAGGGGAAAGAGAGAGACAGACAGGACAGGGGAAAGAGAGAGACAGACAGGTCTGGGGAAAGAGAGAGGCAGACAAGAGTGGGGAAAGAGAGAGAGAGAGAGACAGGACTGGGGAAAGAGAGAGACAGACAGGAGTGGGGAAAGAGAGAGAGAGAGACAGGACTGGGGAAAGAGAGAGAGAGAGCGGACTGTGGAAAGAGAGAGACAGACAGGACTGGGGAAAGAGAGAGGCAGACAGGACTGGAGAAAGAGAGAGACAGACAGGAATGGGGAAAGAGAGAGGCAGACAGGATTGGGGAAAGAGATAGGGAAAGAGAGAGAGAGAGAGAGAGACAGGATTGGGGAAGGAGAGAGAGAGAGAGAGACAGGATTGGGGAAAGAGAGAGACAGTCAGGACTGCGAAAAGAGAGAGAGTCAGGATTGGGAAAAGAGAGAGTCAGACAGGATTGGGGAAAAAGGGCAATAGTGAGGACTGGGGAATGAGAGAGACAGACAGGACTGGGGAAAGAGAGAGACAGACAGGACTAGGGAATGAGAGAGCCAGACAGGACTGGTGAAAGTGGGAGAACGTCAGGACTGGGGAAAGAGACAGACAGACAGGACTGGGGAAAGAGAGACACAGACAAGATGTGGGAAAGAGAGAGACAGACTGGACTGGGGAAAGGGGGAGACAGACAGGAGTGGGGAAAGTGAGAGACAGAAAGGACTGCGGATAAAGAAAGTCAGACAGGACTGGGGAAAGTGAGAGACAGACAGGACTGGGGAAATTGAGAGACAGAAAGGACTGGGAAAAGTGAGAGGTAAAGAGGATTGGGGAAAGAGAAAGACAGACAGGACTGGGGAAAGAGAGAGACAGACAGGATTGGGGAAAGAGATAGGGAAAGAGAGATATAGACAAGATTGGGGAAAGAGAGAGAGACACACAGGACTGGGAAAGAGAGAGAGAGAGAGAAAGACAGGAATGGGGAAAGAGGGGGATAGTGAGGACTGGGGTAAGAGAGAGACAGACAGGACTGGGGAAAGAGAGTGACAGACAGGATTGGGGAAAGGGAGAGACTGACAGGACTGGGGAAAGAGAGAGACACATCGGACTGGGGAAAGGGAGAGATACAGAGAATGTGAGAGAGAGAGAGAGAGAGAGAGAGAGAGAGACAGTCAGGACTGGGGAAAGAGAGAGGCAGTCAGGATTGGGAAAAGACAGAGACAGTCAGGACTGGGGAAAGAGAGAGGCAGTCAGGATTGGGAAAAGACAGAGACAGTCAGGACTGGGGAAAGAGAGAGGCAGTCAGGATTGGGGAAAGAGAGAGACAGACAGGATTGGGGAAAGAGAGAGACAGACATGATGGGGGAAAGAGAGAGAGAGACAGGACTGGAGAAAGAGATGGGGAAAGAGAGAGATAGACAGGACTGGTGAAAGAGAGAGACAGTCGGGACTGGGAAAAGAGAGAGTCAGACAGGATTGGGGAAAGAGAGAGACAGACCGGACTGGGAAAAGAGAGACACAGACATGATAGGGGAAAGAGAGAGAGAGACAGGACTGGAGAAACAGATGGGGAAAGAGAGAGACAGACAGGACTGGGGAAAGAGAGAGACGGACAGGATTGGGGAAAGAGGTGGGGAAAGAGAGAGAGAGACAGGATTGGGGAAAGAGAGAGAGAGACAGGACTGGTGAAAGAGAGAGACAGTCAGGACTAGGAAAAGAGAGAGTCAGACAGGATTGGGGAAAGAGAGAGACAGACCGGACTGGGAAAAGAGAGACACAGACATGATGGGGGAAAGAGAGAGAGAGACAGGACTGGAGAAAGAGATGGGGAAAGAGAGAGACAGACAGGACTTGGGAAAGAGAGAGACAGACAGGATTGGGGAAAGAGGCAGGGAAAGAGAGAGAGAGAGACACGATTGGGGAAAGAGAGAGAGAGAGAGACAGGATTGAAGAAAGAGAGGGAGACACACAGGACTGGGGAATGAGAGAGAGAGAGGAATGGGGAAAGAGAGAGACAGACAGGATTACGGAAAGAGAGAGACAGACAGGACAGGGGAAAGAGAGAGACAGACAGGTCTGGGGAAAGAGAGAGGCAGACAGGAGTGGGGAAAGAGATGGGGAAAGAGAGAGACAGACAGGACTGGGGAAAGAGAGAGAGAGAGACAGGATTGGGGAAAGAGAGAGAGACACACAGGACTGGGGAAAGAGAGAGACAGACAGGATTGGGGAAAGAGAGAGACAGACAGGACAGGGGAAAGAGAGAGACAGACAGGTCTGGGGAAAGAGAGAGGCAGACAGGAGTGGGGAAAGAGAGAGAGAGAGAGAGAGGCAGGACCAGGGAAAGAGAGAGACAGACAGAAGTGGGGAAAGACATGATGGGGGAAAGAGAGAGAGAGACAGGACTGGAGAAAGAGATGGGGAAAGAGAGAGACAGACAGGACTTGGGAAAGAGAGAGACAGACAGGATTGGGGAAAGAGGTAGGGAAAGAGAGAGAGAGAGACACGATTGGGGAAAGAGAGAGAGACAGGATTGGGGAAAGAGAGAGAGACACACAGGACTGGGGAAAGAGAGAGACAGACAGGATTGGGGAAAGAGAGAGACAGACAGGATTGGGGAAAGAGAGAGACAGACAGGACAGGGGAAAGAGAGAGACAGACAGGTCTGGGGAAAGAGAGAGGCAGACAGGAGTGGGGAAAGAGAGAGAGAGAGAGAGAGGCAGGACCAGGGAAAGAGAGAGACAGACAGAAGTGGGGAAAGAGAGAGAGAGAGAGTGAGACAGGATTAGGGAACGAGAGAGACAGAGAGAGAGAGAGAGAGAGAGAGACCGGACTGGGGAAAGAGAGAGACAGACAGGACTGGGGAAAGAGAGAGGCAGACAGGACTGGAGAAAGAGAAGGGGAAAGAGAGAGACAGACAGGACTGCGGAAAGAGAGAGGCAAACAGGATTGGGGAAAGAGATAGGGAAAGAGAGAGAGAGAGAGAGAAACAGGATTGGGGAAAGAGAGAGAGAGAGACAGGATTGGGGAAAGAGAGAGAGACACTCAGGACTGGGGAAAGAGAGAGAGAGAGGGGAATGGGGAAAGGGAGAGACAGACAGGACTGAGGAAAAAGAGAGACAGACAGGTCTGGGGAAACAGAGAGGCAGACAGGAGTGGGGCAAGAGAGAGAGAGAGACAGGATTGGGGAAAGAGAGAGAGAGAGAGACAGGATCGGGGAAAGAGAGAGAGAGACACACAAATCTGGGGAAAGAGAGAGACTGACAGGACTGGGGAAAGAGAGAGAGAGAGAAAAACAGGACTGGGGAAAGGGAGAGACAGACAGGATTGGGGAAAGAGGGGGATAGTGAGGACTGGGGAAAGAGAGAGACAGACAGGACTGGGGAAAGAGAGAGACAGGAATGGCGAAAGAGAGAAGGCAGACAGGACTGGGGAAAGAGAGAGACAGACAGGACAGGGGAAAGAGAGAGACTGACAGGACTGGGGAAAGAGAGAGAGAGAGAGAGAGAGAGAAACAGGACTGGGGAAAGAGAGAGACAGACAGGACTGGGGAAGGAGAGAGACAGACAGGATTGGGGAAAGGGAGAGACAGACAGGACTGAGAAAAGAGAGAGAGAGACAGGACTGGGGGAAGAGAGACACAGACAAGATTGGGGAAAGAGAGGTAAAGAGGACTGGGGAAAGAGACAGACAGACAGGATTGGGGAATGAGAGAGACAGACAGGACTGGTGAAAGAGGGAGACAGTCAGGACTGCGAAAAGAGAGAGAGTCAGGATTGGGAAAAGAGAGAGTCAGACAGGATTGGGGAAAGAGAGAGAGAGACAGGACTGGGGAAAAGGAGAGACAGACAGGATTGGGGAAAGAGAGAGTCAGACAGGATTCGGGAAAGAGAGAGAGAGACATGATGGGGGGAAAAGGGGGATAGTGAGGACTGGGGAAAGAGAGAGACAGACAGGACTCGGGAAAGAGAGAGATAGACAGGAGTGGGAAAAGAGAGACAGTCAGGATTGGGAAAAGAGAGAGACAGACATGATGGGGGAAAGAGAGAGACAGACAGGACTGGGGAAAGAGAGGGACAGACAGGACTGCGAAAAGAGAGAGACAGTCAGGATTGGGAAAAGAGAGAGTCAGACAGGATTGGGGAAAGAGAGAGAGAGACAGGACTGGGGAAAGGGAGAGACAGACAGGACAGGGGAAAGAGAGAGACTTTCAGGACTGGGGAAAGAGTGAGAGAGAGAGAGAAACAGGACTGGGGAAAGAGAGAGACAGACAGGACTGGGGAAGGAGAGAGACAGACAGGATTGGGGAAAGGGAGAGACAGACAGGACTGAGAAAAGAGAGAGAGAGACAGGACTGGGGGAAGAGAGACACAGACAAGATTGGGGAAAGAGAGAGGTAAAGAGGACTGGGGAAAGAGACAGACAGACAGGATTGGGGAATGAGAGAGACAGACAGGACTGGTGAAAGAGGGAGACAGTCAGGACTGGGGAAAGAGAGAGACAGACAGGACTGGGGAAAGAGAGACACAGACAAGATGTGGGAAAGAGAGAGACAGACAGGACTGGGGAAAGAGGGAGACAGACAGGTCTGGAGAAAGTGAGAGACAGAAAGGACTGCGGATAAAGAAAGTCAGACAGGACTGGGGAAAGTGAGAGACAGGCAGGACTGGGGAAATTGAGAGACAGAAAGGACTGGGAAAACATAGAACATAGAACATAGAAGAATACAGCGCAGTACATGCCCTTTGGCCCTCGATGTTGCGCCGATCCAAGCCCACCTAACCTACACTAGCCCACTATCCTCCATATGCCTATCCAATGCACGTTTAAATGCCCATAATGAAGGAGAGTCCACCACTGCTACTGGCAGGGCATTCCATGAACTCACGACTCGCTGAGTAAAGAATCTACCCCTAACATCTGTCCTATACCTACCCCCCCTTAATTTAAAGCTATGCCCCCTTGTAATAGCTGACTCCATACGTGGAAAAAGATTCTCACTGTCGACCCTATCTAAACCCCTAATCATCTTGTACACCTCTATCAAGTCACCCCTAAACCTTCTTTTCTCCAATGAAAACAGCCCCAAGTGCCTCAGCCTTTCCTCATACGATCTTCCTACCATACCAGGCAACATCCTGGTAATCTCCTCTGCACCCGTTCCAGTGCCTCCACATCCTTCCTATAGTATGGGGACCAAAACTGCACACAATACTCCAGATGCGGCCGCACCAGAGTCTTATACAACTGCAACATTACCTCAGTACTCCGGAACTCAATTCCTCTACCAATAAAAGCCAGTACGCCATATGCCTTCTTCACCGCACTATTTACCTGGGTGGCAACTTTCAAAGATTTGTGTACATGGACACCAAGATCTTTCTGCTCATCCACACTACCAAGTATCCGACCGTTAGCCCAGTACCCCATCTTTTTATTACTCTTACCAAAGTGAATCACCTCACACTTAGCTACATTGAACTCCATTTGCCACCTTTCTGCCCAGTTCTGCAGCTTATCAATATCCCGCTGTAACCTGCCACATCCTTCCTCACTGTCTACCACTCCTCCGACTTTCGTATCATCCGCAAACTTGCTCACCCAACCTTCTAACCCCTCCTCCAGGTCATTTATAAAAATGACAAACAGCAATGGTCCCAAAACAGATCCTTGCGGAACACCGCTAGTGACAGCACTCCAAGATGAACCTTTGCCATCAACTACTACCCTCTGTCTTCTTCCAGCCAGCCAACTCCTAATCCAAACCTCCAACTCACCCTCAATGCCATACCTCCGTATTTTTTGCAGTAGTCTACCATGGGGAACCTTATCAAACGCCTTACTAAAATCCATATACACCACATCTACTGCTTTCCCCTCGTCCATCTCCTTAGTCACCTTCTCAAAGAATTCAATAAGGTTTGTGAGGCACGACCTGCCCTTCACAAAACCATGCTGACTATCCTTGATCACATTATTCCTATCCAGATGTTCATAAATCCTATCCCTTACAATTCTCTCTAAGATTTTACCCACAACAGAAGTGAGACTCACCGGCCTATAGTTACTAGGGTTATCCCTACTCCCCTTCTTAAACAAGGGAACCACATGTGGGCGGCACGGTGGCACAGTGGTTAGCACTGCTGCCTCACAGCGCCAGAGACCCGGGTTCAATTCCCGACTCAGGCGACTGACTGTGTGGAGTTTGCTCATTCTCCCCGTGTCTGCGTGGGTTTCCTCCGGGTGCTCCGGTTTCCTCCCACAGTCCAAAGATGTGCAGGTCAGGTGAATTGGCCATACTAAATTGCCCGTAGTGTTAGGTAAGGAGTAAATGTAGGGGTATGGGTGGGTTGCGCTTCGGCGGGTCGGTGTGGACTTGTTGGGCCGAAGGGCCTGTTTCCACACTGTAAGTAATCTAATCTAATCTAATCTAATTTGCTAGCCTCCAATCTTCTGGCACTACTCCTGTAGACAACGAGGACATAAAAATCAAGGCCAATGGCTCTGCAATCTCCTCCCTTGCTTCCCAGAGAATCCTAGGATAAATGCCATCAGGCCCAGGGGACTTATCTATTTTCACCTTTTCCAGGATTTCCAACACCTCTTCTCTACATACCTCAAAGCCATCCATTCTACTTAATTGTGACTCGGTACTCACATCGACAACAATGTCCTGTTCCTGAGTGAATACTGACGAAAAGTATTCATTCAGTGTCTCCCCAATCTCTTCAGCCTCCACACGCAACTTCCCACTACTATCCTTGACTGGACCTATTCCTACCCTAGTCATTCTTTTATTCCTGACATACCTATAGAAAGCCTTAGGGTTTTCCCTAATCCTACCAACTAAGGACCTTTCATGTCCCCTCCTTGCTGCTCTTAGCTATCTCTTCAGGTCCTTCCTGGCTACCTTATAACTCTCAATCGCCCCAATTGAACCTTCACGCCTCATCTTTACATAGGCCGCCCTCTTCCATTTAACAAGGGATTCCAATTCCTTATTAAACCACGGCTCCCTCACATGACCCTTTCCTCCCTGCCTGACGGGTACATACTTATCAAGGACACTCAATAGTTGCTCCTTGAACAAGCTCCACATATCAATTACACCCTTGCCTTGAAGCTTATTTTTCCAGGCCACACATCCTCAGTCATGCCTCACCGCATCATATGTGAGAGGTAAAGAGGATTGGGGAAAGAGAGAGACAGACAGGACTGGGGAATGAGAGAGACAGACAGGATTGGGGAAAGAGATAGGGAAAGAGAGATATAGACAGGATTGGGGAAAGAGAGAGAGACACACAGGACTGGGAAAGAGAGAGAGAGAGAGAGAGACAGGAATGGGGAAAGAGGGGGATAGTGAGGACTGGGGTAAGAGAGAGACAGACAGAACTGGGGAAAGAGAGAGACAGAAAGGATTGGGGAAAGGGAGAGACTGACAGGACTGGGGAAAGAGAGAGACACATAGGACTGTGGAAAGGGAGAGACACAGAGAATGTGAGAGAGAGAGAGGGAGAGAGAGAGAGAGACAGTCAGGACTGGGGAAAGAGAGAGGCAGTCAGGATTGGGAAAAGAGAGAGACAGTCAGGACTGGGGAAAGAGAGAGGCAGTCAGGATTGGGAAAAGAGAGAGACAGACAGGATTGGGGAAAGAGAGAGACAGACAGGACTGGGAAAAGAGAGACACAGACATGATGGGGGAAAGAGAGAGAGAGACAGGACTGGAGAAAGAGGTGGGGAATGAGAGAGAGAGACAGGACTGGTGAAAGAAAGAGACAGTCAGGATTGGAAAAAGCGGGAGTCAGACAGGATTGGGGAAAGAGAGAGACAGACCAGACTGGGAAAAGAGAGACACAGACATGACGGGGGAAAGAGAGAGAGAGACAGGACTGGAGAAAGAGATGGGGAAAGAGAGAGACAGACAGGACTGGGGAAAGAGAGAGACAGACAGGATTGGGGAAAGGTAGGGAAGGAGAGAGAGACAGGATTGGGGAAAGAGAGAGACAGACAGGACCGTGGAAAGAGAGAGACAGACAGGTCTGGGGAAAGAGCGAGGCAGACAGGAGTGGGGAAAGAGAGAGAGAGAGAGACAGGACTGGGGAAAGAGAGAGACAGAGAGAGAGAGAGAGAGACCGGACTGGGGAAAGAGAGAGACAGACATGACTGGGGAAAGAGAGAGGCAGACAGGACTGGGGAAAGATAGAGACAGACAGGACTAGGGAAAGAGAGAGACAGACAGGACTGGGGAAAGAGAGAGACAGACAGGATTGGGGAAAGGGAGAGACTGACAGGACTGGGGAAAGAGAGAGACACACAGGACTGGGGAAAGGGAGAGACACAGAGAATGTGAGAGAGACAGAGAGAGAGAGAGAGACAGTCAGGACTGGGGAAAGAGAGAGGCAGTCAGGATTGGGGAAAGGGAGAGACTGACAGGACTGGGGAAAGAGAGAGACACATAGGACTGGGGAAAGGGAGAGACACAGAGAATGTGAGAGAGACAGAGAGAGAGAGAGAGACAGACAGTCAGGACTGGGGAAAGAGAGAGGCAGTCAGGATTGGGAAAAGACAGAGACAGTCAGGACTGGGGAAAGAGAGAGGCAGTCAGGATTGGGAAAAGAGAGAGACAGACAGGATTGGGGAAAGAGAGAGACAGACAGGACTGGGAAAAGAGAGACACAGACATGATGGGGGAAAGAGAGAGAGAGACAGGACTGGGGAAAGAGAGAGAGAGAGAGAGAGAAACAGGACTGGGGAAAGGGAGAGACAGACAGGATTGGGGAAAGAGAGAGTCAGACAGGATTCGGGAAAGAGAGAGAGAGAGACATGACTGGGGAATGGTTGAGACAGACAGGACAGGGGAAAGAGAGAGACTGACAGGACTGGGGAAAGAGAGAGAGAGAGAGAGAGAGAAACAGGACTGGGGAAAGGGAGAGACAGACAGGATTGGGGAAAGAGGGGGTTAGTGAGGACTGGGGAAAGAGAGAGAAGACAGGACTGGGGAAGGAGAGAGACAGACAGGATTGGGGAAAGGGAGAGACAGACAGGACTGAGAAAAGAGAGAGAGAGCAGGATTGGGAAAAGAGGGAGACAGAGAGTACTGGGGAAAGAGGGAGACAGACAGGAGTGGGAAAAGAGAGAGTCAGACAGGACTGGGGAAAGAGACAGACAGACATGGTGGGGGAAAAAGGGGGATAGTGAGGACTGGGGAAAGAGAGAGATAGACAGGCGTGGGAAAAGAGAGAGACAGTCAGGATTGGGAAAAGAGAGAGTCAGACAGGACTGGGAAAGATAGAGACAGACATGATGGGGGAAAGAGAGAGACAGACAGGACTGGGGAAAGAGAGAGACAGACAGGATTGGGGAAAGGGAGAGACTGACAGGACTGGGGAAAGATAGAGACAGACAGGATTAGGGAAAGAGGTAGAGAAAGAGAGAGAGAGAGAGACAGGATTGGGGAAAGAGAGAGAGAGAGACAGGATTGAAGAAAGAGAGAGAGACACACAGGACTGGGGAAAAAGAGAGAGAGAGGAATGGGGAAAGAGAGAGACAGACAGGATTGGGGAAAGAGAGAGACAGACAGGACAGGGGAAAGAGAGAGTCAGACAGGTCTGGGAAAGAGAGAGGCAGACAGGAGTGGGGAGAGAGAGAGAGAGAGAGAGAGACAGGACTGGGGAAAGAGAGAGAGAGAGAGAGAGAGAGATACCGGACTGGGGAAAGAGAGAGACAGACAGAACTGGGGAAAGAGAGTGGCAGACAGGACTGGAGAAAGAGATGGGGAAAGATACAGACAGACAGGACTAGGGAAAGAGAGAGGCAGACAGGAGTGGGGGAAGAGAGAGAGAGACAGACAGGACTGGGGAAAGAGAGAGACAGACAGGAGTGGGGAAAGAGAGAGAGAGAGAGAGAGAGACAGGACTGGGGAAAGAGAGAGACAGAGAGAGAGAGAGAGAGAGACCGGACTGGGGAAAGAGAGAGGCAGACACGACTGGAGAAAGAGATGGGGAAAGAGAGAGACAGACAGAACTAGGGAAAGAGAGAGACAGACAGGACTGGGGAAAGAGAGAGACAGTCAGGATTGGGAAAAAAGAGAGTCAGATAGGATTGGGGAAAGAGAGAGAGAGACAGGACTGGAGAAAGAGATGGGGAAAGAGAGAGACAGACAGGACTGGGGAAACAGAGAGGCAGACAGGAGTGGGGCAAGAGAGAGAGAGACAGGATTGGGGAAAGAGAGAGAGAGAGAGACAGGATCGGGGAAAGAGAGAGAGACACACACAGGACTGGGGCAAGAGAGAGACTGACAGGACTGGGGAAAGAGAGAGACAGACAGGTCTGGGAAAACAGAGAGGCAGACAGGAATGGGGCAAGAGAGAGAGAGAGACAGGATTGGGGAAAGAGAGAGAGAGAGAGACAGGATAGGGGAAGAGAGAGAGACACACACAGGACTGGGGCAAGAGAGAGACTGACAGGACTGGGGAAAGAGAGAGAGAAAAAAACAGGACTGGGGAAAGGGAGAGACAGACAGGATTAGGGAAAAAGGGCAATGGTGAGGACTGGGGAAAGAGAGAGACAGACAGGACTGGGGACAGAGAGAGACTGACAGGACAGGGGAAAGAGAGAGACAGACAGGACTGGGGCAAGAGAGAGAGAGACACATGACTGGGGAAAGGGAGAGACAGACAGGACAGGGGAAAGAGAGAGACTGACAGGACTGGGGAAAGAGAGAGAGAGAGAGAGAAACAGGACTGGGGAAAGGGAGAGACAGACAGGATTGGGGAAAGAGGGGGTTAGTGAGGACTGGGGAAAGAGAGAGAAGATGGGACTGGGGAAGGAGAGAGACAGACAGGATTGGGGAAAAGGGAGAGACAGACAGGACTGGGGAAAGAGAGAGACAGACAGGACTGGGAAAAGAGAGAGTCAGACAGGACTGGGGAAAGAGAGAGACAGACATGATGAGGGAAAGAGAGACATAGACAGGACTGGGAAAAGAGAGAATCAGACAGGACTGGGGAAAGAGAGAGACAGACATGATGGGGGAAAGAGAGAGACAGACAGGACGAGGGAAAGAGAGAGACAGACAGGACTGGGGAAAGAGAGAGGCAGACAGGACTGGTGAATGAGAGAGGCAGACAGGACTGGAGAAAGAGATGGGGAAAGATAGAGACAGACAGGAGTGGGGGAAGAGAGAGAGAGACAGGACTGTGGAAAGAGAGAGGCAGACAGGAGTGGGGAAAGAGAGAGAGAGAGAGAGACAGGACTGGGGAAAGAGAGAGACAGAGAGAGAGAGAGAGAGAGAGAGAGAGACTGGACTGGGGAAAGAGAGAGACAGACAGGACTGGGGAAAGAGAGAGGCAGACATGACTGGAGAAAGAGGTGGTGAAAGAGAGAGACAGACAGGACTAGGGAAAGAGAGAGACAGAGAGGACTGGGGAAAGAGAGAGGCAGACAGGATTGGGGAAAGAGATAGGGAAAGCGAGAGAGAGAGAGACAGGATTGGGGAAAGAGAGAGAGAGAGAGACAGAATTGGGGAAAGAGAGAGACACACAGGACTGGGGAAAGAGAGAGAGAGAGGGGAATGGGGAAAGAGAGAGACAGACAGGTCTGGGGAAACAGAGAGGCAGACAGGAGTGGGGCAAGAGAGAGAGAGAGAGAGAGGATTGAGGAAAGAGAGAGAGAGACTGACAGGATCGGGGAAAGAGAGAGAGACACACAGGACTGGGGAAAGAGAGAGACTGTCAGGACTGGGGAAAGAGAGAGAGGGAGAGAAAAACAGGACTGGGGAAAGGGAGAGACAGACAGGATTGGGGAAAAAGGGCAATAGTGAGGACTGGGGAAAGAGAGAGACAGACAGGAATGGGGAAAGAGAGAAGGCAGACAGGACTGGGGAAAGAGAGAGACAGACAGGACTGCGAAAAGAGCGAGACAGTCAGGATTGGGAAAAGAGAGAGTCAGGCAGGACAGGGGAAAGAGAGAGAGAGACATGACTGGGGAAAGGGAGAGACAGACAGGACAGGGGAAAGAGAGAGAGAGAAACAGGACTGGGGAAAGGGAGAGACAGACAGGATTGGGGAAAGAGGGAGTTAGTGAGGACTGGGGAAAGAGAGAGAAGGCGGGACTGGGGAAGGAGAGAGACAGACAGGATTGGGGAAAGGGAGAGACAGACAGGACTGAGAAAAGAGAGAGAGAGACAGGATTGGGAAAAGAGAGAGACAGAGAGTACTGGGGAAAGAGAGAGACAGACAGGAGTGGGGAAAGAGAGAGACAGACAGGAGTGGGAAAAGAGAGAGTCAGACAGGACTGGGAAAAGAGAGAGTCAGACAGGACTGGGGAAAGAGAGAGACAGACATGATGGGGGAAAGAGGGGGATAGTGAGGACTGGGGAAAGAGAGAGACAGACAGGACTGGGGAAAGAGAGAGATAGACAGGAGTGGGAAAAGAGAGAGAGAGAGAGTCAGGACTGGTGAATGAGAGAGACAGACAGGTGTGGGGAAAGAGAGAGAGAGAGACAGGACTGGGGAAAGAGAGAGAGAGAGAGACAGGACTGGGGAAAGAGAGAGACAGACAGGACTGGGAAAAGAGAGAGACAGTCAGGATTGGGAAAAGAGAGAGTCAGACAGGATTAGGGAAAGAGAGAGGCAGACAGGACTGGGGAAAGAGAGAGACAGTCAGGACTGGGGAAAGAGAGAGAGACAGACAGTACTGCGGAAAGAACGAGACAGGACTGGGGAAAGAGAGGCAAAGAGGAATGGGGAAAGAGAGAGACGGACAGAACGGGGAAAGAGAGACAGACATATAGACAGGACTGTAGGAGGAGAGAGATAGACAGGATTGGGGAAAGAGAGAGACAGTCAGGACAGGGGAAAGGGAGAGACACAGAGAATGAGCGAGAGAGAGAGAGACAGACAGACAGGACTGGGGAAAGAGGGAGACAGTCAGGTCTGTGGAAAGAGAGAGACAGACAGGACTGGGGAAAGAGAGAGACAGATAGACAGGATTGTTGAAAGAGAGAGAGAGAGAGAGACTGACAGGACTCAGTAATAATGGGCAGAACGGTGGCACAGTGGTTAGCACTGCTGCCTCACAGTGCCAGAGACCCGGGTTCAATTCCCGCCCCAGGCGACTGACTGTGTGGAGTTTGCACGTTCTCCCTGTGTCTGCGTGGGTTTCCTCCGGGTGCTCCGGTTTCCTCCCACAATCCAAAGATGTGCAGGGTCAGGTGAATTGGCCGTACTAAATTGCCCGTAGTGTTAGATAAGGGGTAAATGTAGGGGTATGGGTGGGTTTTGCTTCGGCGGGTCGGTGTGGACTTGTTGGGCCGAAGGGCCTGTTTCCACACTGTAATCTAATCTAATCTAATCTAATCTAATATAGACTGGAGAAAGAGACACAAAAAGGACTGGGGAAAGAGAGAGACAGACAGGTCTGTGGAAAGAGAGAGATGGACAGGACAGGAAAAGATTGAGAGAGACAGACAGACAGACAGGAATGTGGAGAGAGAGAGATAGACAGTATTGGGGAAAGAGAACGAGAGACAGGATTTTGGAACGAGAGAGACAGTCAGGACTGCAGAAAGAGAGGGACAGACAGGACTGGGGACAGAGAGAGACAGACAGGACTGGGGAAAGAGAGAGAGACAGCAAGGACTGCAGAAAGAGAGAGACAGACAGGACTAGGGAAAGAGAGAGACAGAGCTGAAAATGTGTTGCTGGAAAAGCGCAGCAGGTCATGCAGCATCTAAGGAACAGGAGAATCGACGTTTCGGGCATAAGCCCTTCTTCAGGACTGCGGAAAGAGAGAGACTAACAGGACTGGGTCATAGAACATAGAACATAGAACAACACAGCACAGAACAGGCCCTTCGGCCCACGAAGTTGTGCCGAACATTTGTCCTAGCTTAAGGACCCATCCATGTACCTATCCAATTGCCGCTGAAAGGTCACCAAAGATTCTGACTCTACCACTCCCACAGGCAGCGCATTCCATGCTCCCACCACTCTCTGGGTAAAGAACCCACCCCTGACATCTCCCCTATACTTTCCACCCTTCACCTTAAATTTATGTCCCCTTGTAACACTCTGTTGCACCCGGGGGAAAAGTTTCTGACTGTCTACTCTATCTATTCCTCTGATCATCTTATAAACCTCTATCAAGTCACCCCTCATCCTTCGCCGTTCCAACGAGAAAAGGCCTAGCACTCTCAACCTATCCTCATACGACCTATTCTCCATTCCAGGCAACATCCTGGTAAATCTCCTCTGCACCCTCTCCAAAGCTTCCACATCTTTCCTAAAGTGAGGCGACCAGAACTGCACACAGTACTCCAAATGTGGCCTAACCAAAGTCCTGTACAGTTGCAACATCACTTCACGACTCTTGAATTCAATCCCTCTGCTAATGAACGTAATACACCATAGGCCTTCTTACAAGCTCTATCCACCTGAGTGGCAACTTTCAAACATTTATGAACATAGACCCCAAGATCCCTCTGTTCCTCCACCTCACTAAGGACCCTACCGTTAACCCTGTATTCCGCATTCTTATTTATCTTTCCAAAATGGACAACCTCACACTTGGCAGGGTTGAACTCCATCTGCCACTCCTCAGCCCAGCTCTGCATCATATCTAAGTCCCTTTGCAGCCGACAACAGCCCTCCTCACTATCCACAACTCCACCAATCTTCGTATCATCTGCAAATTTACTGACCCACCCGTCGACTCCCTCATCCAAGTCATTAATAAAAATTACAAACAGCAGAGGACCCAGAACTGATCCCTGCGGACCTCCACTTGTAACTGGGCTTCAGGCTGAATATTTGCCATCTACCACCACTCTCTGACTTTGACCGGTTAGCCAGTTTTCTATCCAATTGGCCAAATTTCCCTCTATCCCATGCCTCCTGACTTTCCGCATAAGCCTACCATGGGGTCGAGAGAGAGACAGTCAGAACTGGGGAAAGAGAGAGAAAGAGAGTGACAGGACTGGGGAAAGAGAGAGGCAAAGAGGGCTGGGGAAAGTGAGAGACAGACAGTTCTGGGGAAAGAGAAGGACAGACAGGATTGGAGAAAGAGAGAGTCAGACAGGACTGGGGAAAGAGATACAGCGAATGAGAGGGAGCAAGAGAGAGACATTCAGGACTGGGGAAAGAGAGAGAAAGACAGGACTGCGGAAAGAAAGAGACAGACAGGACTGGGGAAAGAGAGAGACAGACAGGACTGGGGAAAGACAGAGGCAGACAGGACTGGGGAAAGAGAGAGTCTAACAGGAGTGGGGAAAGAGAGAGACAGTCAGGACTGGGGAAAGAGAGAGACAGACATGATGGGAGAAAGAGGGGGATAGTGAGGACTGGGGAAAGAGAGAGACAGACAGGACTGCGAAAAGAGAGAGACAGTCAGGACTGGGGAAAGAGAGAGAGACAGAGAGAGAGAGACAGGACTGCGGAAAGAAAGAGACAGACATGATGGGGGGAAGAAAGAGACAGACAGGACTGGGGAAAGAGAGAGACAGACAGGACTGGGGAAAGAGAGAGTCTAACAGGAGTGGGGAAAGAGAGAGACAGCCAGGACTGGGGAAAGAGAGAGAGACAGGACTGGGGAGAGAGAGAGAGAGAGAGAGACTGGACTGGGGAAAGAGAGAGACAGACAGGACTGGGGAAAGAGAGAGACAGACAGGACAGGGGAAAGAGAGAGACTGACAGGACTGGGGAAAGAGAGAGAGAGAAACAGGACTGGGGAAAGGGAGAGACAGACAGGATTGGGGAAAGAGGGAGTTAGTGAGGACTGGGGAAAGAGAGAGAAGGCGGGACTGGGGAAGGAGAGAGAGATAGACAGGATTGGGGAAAGGGAGAGACAGACAGGACTGAGAAAAGAGAGAGAGAGACAGGATTGGGAAAAGAGAGAGTCAGACAGGACTGGGAAAAGAGAGAGTCAGACAGGACTGGGGAAAGAGAGAGACAGACATGATGGGGGAAAGAGGGGGATAGTGAGGACTGGGGAAAGAGAGAGACAGACAGGACTGGGGAAAGAGAGAGATAGACAGGAGTGGGAAAAGAGAGAGAGAGAGAGTCAGGACTGGTGAATGAGAGAGACAGACAGGTGTGGGGAAAGAGAGAGAGAGAGACAGGACTGGGGAAAGAGAGAGAGAGAGAGACAGGACTGGGGAAAGAGAGAGACAGACAGGACTGGGAAAAGAGAGAGACAGTCAGGATTGGGAAAAGAGAGAGTCAGACAGGATTAGGGAAAGAGAGAGGCAGACAGGACTGGGGAAAGAGAGAGACAGTCAGGACTGGGGAAAGAGAGAGAGACAGACAGTACTGCGGAAAGAAAGAGACAGGACTGGGGAAAGAGAGGCAAAGAGGAATGGGGAAAGAGAGAGATGGACAGAACGGGGAAAGAGAGACAGACATATAGACAGGACTGTAGGAGGAGAGAGATAGACAGGATTGGGGAAAGAGAGAGACAGTCAGGACAGGGGAAAGGGAGAGACACAGAGAATGAGCGAGAGAGAGAGAGACAGACAGACAGGACTGGGGAAAGAGGGAGACAGTCAGGTCTGTGGAAAGAGAGAGACAGACAGGACTGGGGAAAGAGAGAGACAGATAGACAGGATTGTTGAAAGAGAGAGAGAGAGAGAGACTGACAGGACTCAGTAATAATGGGCAGAACGGTGGCACAGTGGTTAGCACTGCTGCCTCACAGTGCCAGAGACCCGGGTTCAATTCCCGCCTCAGGCGACTGACTGTGTGGAGTTTGCACGTTCTCCCTGTGTCTGCGTGGGTTTCCTCCGGGTGCTCCGGTTTCCTCCCACAATCCAAAGATGTGCAGGGTCAGGTGAATTGGCCGTACTAAATTGCCCGTAGTGTTAGATAAGGGGTAAATGTAGGGGTATGGGTGGGTTTTGCTTCGGCGGGTCGGTGTGGACTTGTTGGGCCGAAGGGCCTGTTTCCACACTGTAATCTAATCTAATCTAATCTAATCTAATATAGACTGGAGAAAGAGACACAAAAAGGACTGGGGAAAGAGAGAGACAGACAGGTCTGTGGAAAGAGAGAGATGGACAGGACAGGAAAAGATTGAGAGAGACAGACAGACAGACAGGAATGTGGAGAGAGAGAGATAGACAGTATTGGGGAAAGAGAACGAGAGACAGGATTTTGGAACGAGAGAGACAGTCAGGACTGCAGAAAGAGAGGGACAGACAGGACTGGGGACAGAGAGAGACAGACAGGACTGGGGAAAGAGAGAGAGACAGCAAGGACTGCAGAAAGAGAGAGACAGACAGGACTAGGGAAAGAGAGAGACAGAGCTGAAAATGTGTTGCTGGAAAAGCGCAGCAGGTCATGCAGCATCTAAGGAACAGGAGAATCGACGTTTCGGGCATAAGCCCTTCTTCAGGACTGCGGAAAGAGAGAGACTAACAGGACTGGGTCATAGAACATAGAACATAGAACAGTACAGCACAGAACAGGCCCTTCGGCCCACGAAGTTGTGCCGAACATTTGTCCTAGCTTAAGGACCCATCCATGTACCTATCCAATTGCCGCTGAAAGGTCACCAAAGATTCTGACTCTACCACTCCCACAGGCAGCGCATTACATGCTCCCACCACTCTCTGGGTAAAGAACCCACCCCTGACATCTCCCCTATACTTTCCACCCTTCACCTTAAATTTATGTCCCCTTGTAACACTCTGTTGCACCCGGGGGAAAAGTTTCTGACTGTCTACTCTATCTATTCCTCTGATCATCTTATAAACCTCTATCAAGTCACCCCTCATCCTTCGCCGTTCCAACGAGAAAAGGCCTAGCACTCTCAACCTATCCTCATACGACCTATTCTCCATTCCAGGCAACATCCTGGTAAATCTCCTCTGCACCCTCTCCAAAGCTTCCACATCTTTCCTAAAGTGAGGCGACCAGAACTGCACACAGTACTCCAAATGTGGCCTAACCAAAGTCCTGTACAGTTGCAACATCACTTCACGACTCTTGAATTCAATCCCTCTGCTAATGAACGTAATACACCATAGGCCTTCTTACAAGCTCTATCCACCTGAGTGGCAACTTTCAAACATTTATGAACATAGACCCCAAGATCCCTCTGTTCCTCCACCTCACTAAGGACCCTACCGTTAACCCTGTATTCCGCATTCTTATTTATCTTTCCAAAATGGACAACCTCACACTTGGCAGGGTTGAACTCCATCTGCCACTCCTCAGCCCAGCTCTGCATCATATCTAAGTCCCTTTGCAGCCGACAACAGCCCTCCTCACTATCCACAACTCCACCAATCTTCGTATCATCTGCAAATTTACTGACCCACCCGTCGACTCCCTCATCCAAGTCATTAATAAAAATTACAAACAGCAGAGGACCCAGAACTGATCCCTGCGGACCTCCACTTGTAACTGGGCTTCAGGCTGAATATTTGCCATCTACCACCACTCTCTGACTTTGACCGGTTAGCCAGTTTTCTATCCAATTGGCCAAATTTCCCTCTATCCCATGCCTCCTGACTTTCCGCATAAGCCTACCATGGGGTCGAGAGAGAGACAGTCAGAACTGGGGAAAGAGAGAGAAAGAGAGTGACAGGACTGGGGAAAGAGAGAGGCAAAGAGGGCTGGGGAAAGTGAGAGACAGACAGTTCTGGGGAAAGAGAAGGACAGACAGGATTGGAGAAAGAGAGAGTCAGACAGGACTGGGGAAAGAGATACAGCGAATGAGAGGGAGCAAGAGAGAGACATTCAGGACTGGGGAAAGAGAGAGAAAGACAGGACTGCGGAAAGAAAGAGACAGACAGGACTGGGGAAAGAGAGAGACAGACAGGACTGGGGAAAGACAGAGGCAGACAGGACTGGGGAAAGAGAGAGTCTAACAGGAGTGGGGAAAGAGAGAGACAGTCAGGACTGGGGAAAGAGAGAGACAGACATGATGGGAGAAAGAGGGGGATAGTGAGGACTGGGGAAAGAGAGAGACAGACAGGACTGCGAAAAGAGAGAGACAGTCAGGACTGGGGAAAGAGAGAGAGACAGAGAGAGAGAGACAGGACTGCGGAAAGAAAGAGACAGACATGATGGGGGGAAGAGAGAGACAGACAGGACTGGGGAAAGAGAGAGACAGACAGGACTGGGGAAAGAGAGAGTCTAACAGGAGTGGGGAAAGAGAGAGACAGTCAGGACTGGGGAAAGAGAGACAGCCAGGACTGGGGAAAGAGAGAGAGACAGGACTGGGGAGAGAGAGAGAGAGAGAGAGAGAGACTGGACTGGGGAAAGAGAGAGACAGACAGGACTGGGGAAAGAGAGAGACAGACAGGACTGCGAAAAGAGAGAGACAGTCAGGACTGGGGAAAGAGAGAGAGACAGAGAGAGAGAGACAGGACAGCGGAAAGAAAGAGACAGACATGATGGGGGAAAGAGAGAGACAGACAGGACTGGGGAAAGAGAGAGACAGACAGGACTGGGGAAAGAGAGAGTCTAACAGGAGTGGGGAAAGAGAGAGACAGTCAGGACTGGGGAAAGAGAGAGAGACAGCCAGGACTGGGGAAAGAGAGAAACAGACAGGACTGTGGAAAGAGAGAGACAGTCAGGACTGGGCAAAGAGAGAGAGACAGAGAGAGAGAGACAGTACTGGGGAAAGAAAGAGACAGACAGGACTGGGGAAAGAGAGAGACAGACAGAACTGGGGAAAGAGAGAGACAGACAGAACTGGGGAAAGAAAGAGACCGACAGGACTGCGGAAAGAAAGAGACAGACAGGACTGGAGAAAGAGGGAGGTAAAGAGGTCTGGGGAAAGAGAAAGACAGTCAGGTCTGTGGAAAGAGAGAGACAGACAGGATGGTGGAACGAGAGAGATAGAGAGGTCTGGGGGAAGAGAGAGATAGACAGAATTGGGAACGAGAGAGACAGATAGGACTGGGGAAAGAGACAGACAGACAGGACTGCGGAAAGAGAGAGGCTAACAGGTCGAGAGAAAGAGAGAGACAGACAGGACTGGGGAAAGAGAGAGATAGACAGGACTGTGGAAAGAGAGAGATACACAGGACTGAGGAAAGAAAGAGACAGTTAGGAATGGGGAAAGAGAGAGACAGTTAGGACTGGGGAAAGAGAGCGAGAGACAGGACTGTGGACAGAGAGAGACAAAGAGGACTGGGAAAGAGAGAGACAGGTAGGACTGGGGAAAGAGAGAGTCGGACAGGACGGGGAAAGAGAGAGACAGACAGGACTGGGGAAAGGGAGAGCCAGACAGGATTGGGGAAAGGAGGGGATAGTGAGGACTGGGGAAAGAGAGAGTCTAACAGGAGTGGGGAAAAAGAGAGACATCCAGGACTGGAGAAAGAGAGAGTCAGGACTGGGGAAAGACAGAGACAGACAGGACTGCGGAAAGAGTGAGACAGACAGGACTGGGGAAAGAGAGAGAGACAGAGAGAGAGAGACAGGACTGGGGATAGAAAGAGACAGACAGGACTGGGGAAAGAGAGAGACAGACAGGACTGCGGAAAGAGAGAGACTGACAGGACTGCGGAAAGAGAGAGAGATAGAGAGAGAGAGACAAGACTGGGGATAGAAAGAGACAGACAGGACTGGGGAAAGAGAGAGAGACAGAGAGAGAGAGACAGACCTGGGGAAAGAAAGAGACAGACAGGACTGGGTAAAGAGAGAGACAGCCAAGATTGGGGAAAGAGCGAGACAGACCGGACTGCGAAAAGAGAGACACCGACATGATGGGGGAAAGAGAAAGACAGACAGGACTAGGGAAAGAGAGAGACAGACAGGTCTGGGGAAAGAGAGAGGCAGACAGGAGTGGGGAAAGAGAGAGAGAGAGAGAGACAGGACTGGGGAAAGAGAGAGACAGACAGGAGTGGGGAAAGAGAGAGAGAGAGAGACAGGACTGGGGAAAGAGAGAGACAGAAAGGACTGGGGAAAGAGAGAGACAGACAGGACAGGGGAAAAGGAGAGACTGACAGGACTGGGGAAAGAGAGAGAGAGAGAGACAGCACAGGGGAAAGAGAGAGAGAGAGAGAGACAGGACTGGGGAAAGAGAGAGACAGACAGGATTGGGGAAGGCGGGGAGAGTGAGGACTGGGGAAAGAGAGAGACAGACAGGACTGTGGGAAGAGAGACATACGGGACTGGGAAAAGAGAGAGACAGTCAGGATTGGAAAAACAGAGAGTCAGAGAGGATTGGGGAAAGAGAGAGACAGACATGATGGGGGAAAGAGAGAGACAGACAGGACTAGGGAAAGAGAGAGAGACAGGACTGGGGAAAGAGAGAGAGAGAGAGAGACCAGACTGGGGAAAGAGAGAGACAGACAGGACTGGGGAAAGAGAGAGACAGACAGGACTGGGGAAAGAGAGAGAGAGCGAGACAGGACTGGGGAAAGAGAGAGAGAGAGAGAGAAACATGACTGGGGAAAGAGAGAGACAGACAGGACTGGGGAAAGAGAGAGACAGTCAGGACTGGGGAAAGAGAGAATCAGACAGGATTGGGGAAAGAGAGAGAGAGAGACAGGACTGGCAAAATGGAGGGACAGACAGGACTGGGGAAAGAGAGAGACAGCCAAGATTGGGGAAAGAGAGAACAGCCAAGATTGGGGAAAGAGAGAGACAGACCGGACTGGTAAAAGAGAGACACAGACATGTTGGGGGAAAGAGAGAGACAGACAGGTCTGGGGAAAGAGAGAGGCAGACAGGAGTGGGGAAAGAGAGAGAGAGAGACAGGACTGGGGAAAGAGAGAGTCAGACAGGATTGGGGAAAGAAAGAGAGAGACAGGACTGGGGAAAGAAAGAGACAGTCAGGACTGGGGATAGAGAGTGACAGCCAGTATTGGGAAAAGAGAGAGACAGTCAGTATTGGGAAAAGAGAGAGTCAGACAGGACTGGGCAAAGAAAGAGACAGTCAGGACTGGGGAAAGAGAGTGACAGCCAGGACTGGGGAAAGAGTGAGACAGACAGGACTGGGGAAAGAAAGACACAGATAGGACTGGGGAAAGAGAGAGACAGACAGGAGTGGGGAAAGAGAGAGACAGACAGGAGTGGGGAAAGAGAGAGAGACAGGACTGGGGAAAGAGAGAGACAGACAGGAGTGGGGAAAGAGAGAGAGACAGGACTGGGGAAAGAGAGAGAGAGAGAGAGAGAGACCGGACTGGGGAAAGAAAGAGACAGACAGGACTGGGGAAAAGGAGAGACTGACAGGACTGGGGAAAGAGAGAGAGAGAGAGTGAAACAGGACTGGGGAAAGAGAGAGACAGACAGGATTGGGGAAAGAGGGGATAGTGAGGACTGGGGAAAGAGAGAGACAGAAAGGACTGGGGAAAGAGAGAGACAGATAGGACTGGGAAAAGAGAGAGACAGTCAGGATTGGGAAAAGAGAGAGTCAGACAGGACTGGGGAAAGAGAGAGACAGACAGGACTGGGGAAAGAGAGAGACAGACAGGATTGGGAAAAGAGAGAGTCAGACAGGATTGGGGAAAGAGAGAGACAGACAGGACTAGGGAAAGAGAGAGACAGACAGGAGTGGGGAAAGATAGAGAGAGAGAGACAGGACTGGGGAAAGAGAGAGACAGACAGGAGTGGGGAAAGAGAGAGAGACAGGACCTGGGAAAGAGAGAGAGAGAGAGACCGGACTGGGGAAAGAGAGAGACAGACAGGACTGGGGAAAGAGAGAGAGAGAGAGAGAGAAACAGGGCTGGGGAAAGTGAGAGACAGACAGGATTGGGGAAAGAGGGGGATAGTGAGGGCTGGGGAAAAAGAGAGACAGACAGGACTGGGGAAAGAGAGAGACTGACAGGACTGGGGAAAGAGAGAGACAGTCAGGATTGGGAAAAGAGAGAATCAGACAGGATTGGGGAAAGAGAGAGAGACAGACAGGACTGGCGAAATGGAGAGACAGACAGGACTGGGGAAAGAGAGAGACAGCCAAGATTGGGGAAAGAGAGAACAGCCAAGATTGGGGAAAGAGAGAGACAGACCGGACTGGTAAAAGAGAGACACAGACATGATGGGGGAAAGAGAGAGACAGACAGGTCTGGGGAAAGAGAGAGGCAGACAGGAGTGGGGAAAGAAAGAGAGAGACAGGACTGGGGAAAGAAAGAGACAGTCAGGACTGGGGATAGAGAGTGACAGCCAGTACTGGGAAAAGAGAGAGACAGTCAGTATTGGGAAAAGAGAGAGTCAGACAGGATTGGGCAAAGAAAGAGACAGTCAGGACTGGGGAAAGAGAGTGACAGACAGGATTGGGGAAAGAGGGGGAGAGTGAGGGCTGGGGAAAGTGAGAGACAGTCAGGACTGGGGAAAGAGAGAATCAGACAGGACTGGGGAAAGAGAGAGACAGACAGGAGTGGGGAAAGAGAGAGACAGACAGGAGTGGGGAAAGAGAGAGAGACAGGACTGGGGAAAGAGAGAGACAGACAGGAGTGGGGAAAGAGAGAGAGACAGGACTGGGGAAAGAGAGAGAGAGAGAGAGAGACCGGACTGGGGTAAGAAAGAGACAGACAGGACTGGGGAAAGAGAGAGAGAGAGTGAAACAGGACTGGGGAAAGAGAGAGACAGACAGGATTGGGGAAAGAGGGGATAGTGAGGACTGGGGAAAGAGAGAGACAGAAAGGACTGGGGAAAGAGAGAGACAGACAGGACTGGGAAAAGAGAGAGACAGTCAGGATTGGGAAAAGAGAGAGTCAGACAGGATTGGGGAAAGAGAGAGACAGAGAGGACTGGGGAAAGAGAGAGACAGACAGGATTGGGAAAAGAGAGAGTCAGACAGGATTGGGGAAAGAGAGAGACAGACAGGACTAGGGAAAGAGAGAGACAGACAGGAGTGGGGAAAGATAGAGAGAGAGAGACAGGACTGGGGAAAGAGAGAGAGAGAGAGACCGGACTGGGGAAAGAGAGAGACAGACAGGACTGGGAAAAGAGAGAGAGAGAGAGAGAGAGAGAGAGAAACAGGACTGGGGAAAGTGAGAGACAGACAGGATTGGGGAAAGAGGGGGATAGTGAGGGCTGGGGAAAGAGAGAGACAGACAGGACTGGGGAAAGAGAGAGACTGACAGGACTGGGGAAAGAGAGAGACAGTCAGGATTGGGAAAAGAGAGAATCAGACAGGATTGGGGAAAGAGAGAGAGACAGACAGGACTGGCGAAATGGAGAGACAGACAGGACTGGGGAAAGAGAGAGACAGCCAAGATTGGGGAAAGAGAGAACAGCCAAGATTGGGGAAAGAGAGAGACAGACCGGACTGGTAAAAGAGAGACACAGACATGATGGGGGAAAGAGAGAGACAGTCAGTATTGGGAAAAGAGAGAGTCAGACAGGATTGGGCAAAGAAAGAGACAGTCAGGACTGGGGAAAGAGAGTGACAGCCAGGACTGGGGAAAGAGAGAGACAGACAGGACTGTGGAAAGAGAGACACAGACAGGACTGGGGAAAGAGAGAGACAGACAGGATTGGAAAAAGAGAGAGACAGACATGATGGGGGAAAGAGAGAGACAGAGAGGACTGGGGAAAGAGAGAGACAGACAGGATTGGGAAAAGAGAGAGTCAGACAGGATTGGGGAAAGAGAGAGACAGACAGGACTAGGGAAAGAGAGAGACAGACAGGAGTGGGGAAAGATAGAGAGAGAGAGACAGGACTGGGGAAAGAGAGAGAGAGAGAGACCGGACTGGGGAAAGAGAGAGACAGACAGGACTGGGAAAAGAGAGAGAGAGAGAGAGAGAGAGAGAGAAACAGGACTGGGGAAAGTGAGAGACAGACAGGATTGGGGAAAGAGGGGGATAGTGAGGGCTGGGGAAAGAGAGAGACAGACAGGACTGGGGAAAGAGAGAGACTGACAGGACTGGGGAAAGAGAGAGACAGTCAGGATTGGGAAAAGAGAGAATCAGACAGGATTGGGGAAAGAGAGAGAGACAGACAGGACTGGCGAAATGGAGAGACAGACAGGACTGGGGAAAGAGAGAGACAGCCAAGATTGGGGAAAGAGAGAACAGCCAAGATTGGGGAAAGAGAGAGACAGACCGGACTGGTAAAAGAGAGACACAGACATGATGGGGGAAAGAGAGAGACAGTCAGTATTGGGAAAAGAGAGAGTCAGACAGGATTGGGCAAAGAAAGAGACAGTCAGGACTGGGGAAAGAGAGTGACAGCCAGGACTGGGGAAAGAGAGAGACAGACAGGACTGTGGAAAGAGAGACACAGACAGGACTGGGGAAAGAGAGAGACAGACAGGACTGGGAAAAGAGAGAGACAGTCAGGATTGGAAAAAGAGAGAGACAGACATGATGGGGGAAAGAGAGAGACAGACAGGAGTGGGGAAAGAGAGAGACTGACAGGAGTGGGGAAAGAGAGAGAGACAGGACTGGGGAAAGAGAGAGACAGACAGGAGTGGGGAAAGAGAGAGAGACAGGACTGGGGAAAGAGAGAGCGAGAGAGAGACCGGACTGGTGAAAGAGAGAGACAGACAGGACTGGGGAAAAGGAGAGACTGACAGGACTGGAGAAAGAGAGAGAGAGAGAGAGACAGGACTGGGGAAAGAGAGAGAGGTCAGGATTGGGAAAAGAGAGAGTCAGACAGGATTGGGAAAAGAGAGAAACAGACAGGACTGGGGAAAGAGAGAGGCAGACAGGAGTGGGGAAAGAGAGAGACAGACAGGACTGGGGAAAGAGAGAGACAGTCAGGATTGGGAAAAGAGAGAGTCAGACAGGATTGGGGAAAGAGAGAGACAGACAGGACTGGGGAAAGAGAGAGGCAGACAGGAGTGAGGGAAGAGAGAGAGAGAGAGAGACAGGACTGGGGAAAGAGAGAGACAGACAGGAGTGGGGAAAGAGAGAGAGAGAGAGAGACAGGACTGGGGAAAGAGAGAGACAGAGAGAGAGAGAGAGAGAGAGAGAGAGACCGGACTGGGGAAAGAGAGAGGCAAACAGGATTGGGGAAAGAGAGAGAGAGAGAGAGAGACAGGATTGGGGAAAGAGAGATAGAGACACAGGACTGGGGAAAGAGAGAGAGAGAGGGGAATGGGGAAAGAGAGAGAGAGAGAGACAGTATTGGGGAAAGAGAGAGAGACAGGATTGGGGAAAGAGAGAGAGAGACACAGGACTGGGGAAAGAGAGAGACAGACAGGTCTGGGGAAACAGAGAGGCAGACAGCTCTGGGGAAACGGAGAGGCAGACAGGAGTGGGGCAAGAGAGAGAGAGAGAGGATTGGGGAAAGAGAGAGAGAGAGAGACAGGATCGGGGAAAGAGAGAGAGAGACACACAGGACTGGGGAAAGAGAGAGACTGACAGGACTGGGGAAAGAGAGAGAGAGAAAAACAGGACTGGGGAAAGGGAGAGACAGTCAGGATTGGGAAAAGAGAGAGTCAGACAGGATTGGGGGAAGAGAGAGACAGACCAGACTGGGAAAAGAGAGAAAGACATGATGGGGGAAAGAGAGAGAAAGACAGGACTGGAGAAAGAGAGAGACAGACTGGATTGGGGAAAGAGGTAGGGAAAGAGAGAGAGAGACAGGATTGGGGAACGAGAGAGAGTGAGACAGGATTGAAGAAAGAGAGAGAGACACACAGGACTGGGGAAAGAGAGAGAGAGAGAGAAATGGGGAAAGAGAGAGACAGACAGGATTGGGGAAAGAGAGAGACAGACAGGACAGGGGAAAGAGAGAGACAGACAGGTCTGGGGAAAGAGAGAGGCAGACAGGAGTGGGAAAGAGAGAGAGAGAGAGAGAGAGACAGGACTGGGGAAAGAGAGAGACAGACAGGAGTGGGGAAAGAGAGAGAGAGAGAGAGACAGAGACAGGACTGGGGAAAGAGAGAGACAGAGAGAGAGAGACCGGACTGGGGAAAGAGAGAGACAGACAGGACTGGGGAAAGAGAGTGGCAGATAGGACTGGAGAAAGAGATGGGGAAAGATATAGACAGACAGTACTAGGCAAAGAGAGAGACAGACAGGACTGGGGAAAGAGAGAGGCAGACAGGAGTGGGGGAAGAGAGAGAGAGAGAGAGAGAGACAGGACTGGGGAAAGAGAGAGACAGACAGGAGTGGGGAAAGAGAGAGAGAGAGAGAGAGACAGGACTGGGGAAAGAGAGAGACAGAGAGAGAGAGAGAGACTGGACTGGGGAAAGAGAGAGTCAGACAGGACTGGGGAAAGAGAGAGGCAGACACGACTGGAGAAAGAGATGGGGAAAGAGAGAGACAGACAGGACTAGGGAAAGAGAGAGACAGACAAGACTGGGGAAAGAGAGAGGCAGACAGGATTGGGGAAAGAGATAGGGAAAGAGAGAGAGAGAGAGAACAGGATTGGGTAAAGAGAGAGACAGGATTGGGGAAAGAGAGAGAGAGACACAGGACTGGGGAAAGAGAGAGAGAGAGGGGAATGCGGAAAGAGAGAGACAGACAGGACTGGGGAAAGAGAGAGGCAGACAGGATTGGGGAAAGAGATAGGGAAAGAGAGAGAGAGAGAGAACAGGATTGGGTAAAGAGAGAGAGAGAGAGAGACAGGATTGGGGAAAGAGAGAGAGAGACACAGGACTGGGGAAAGAGAGAGAGAGAGGGGAATGGGGAAAGAGAGAGACAGACAGGACTGGGGAAAGAGAGAGACAGACAGGTCTGGGGAAACAGAGAGGCAGACTGGAGTGGGGCAAGAGAGAGAGAGAGAGGATTGGGGAAAGAGAGAGAGAGAGAGACAGGATCGGGGAAAGAGAGAGAGACACACAGGACTGGGGCAAGAGAGAGACTGACAGGACTGGGGAAAGAGAGAGAGAGAGAAAAACAGGACTGGGGAAAGGGAGAGACTGACAGGATTGGGGGAAAAGGGCAATAATGAGGACTGGGGAAAGAGAGAGACAGACAGGACTGGGGAAAGAGAGAGACAGACAGGACAGGGGAAAGAGAGAGACTGACAGGACTGGGGCAAGAGAGAGAGAGACACATGACTGGGGAAAGGGAGAGACAGACAGGACAGGGGAAAGAGAGAGACAGACAGGACTAGGGAAAGAGAGAGACAGACAGGACTGGGAAAAGAGAGAGACAGACATGATGGGGGAAAGAGGGGGATAGTGAGGACTGGGGAAAGAGAGAGACAGACAGGACTGGGGAAAGAGAGAGATAGACAGGAGTGGGAAAAGAGAGAGACAGTCAGGATTGGGAAAAGAGAGAGAGAGAGAAACAGGACTGGGGAAAGAGAGAGACAGACATGATGGGGGAAAGAGAGAGACATACAGGACTAGGGAAAGAGAGAGACAGACAGGTCTGGGGAAAGAGAGAGGCAGACAGGAGTGGGGAAAGAGAGAGAGAGAGAGACAGGACTGGGGAAAGAGAGAGAGAGAGACAGGACTGGTGAATGAGAGAGGCAGACAGGACTGGAGAAAGAGATGGGGAAAGATAGAGACAGACAGGACTAGGGAAAGAGAGAGACAGACAGGACTGGGGAAAGAGAGAGGCAGACAGGAGTGGGGAAAGAGAGAGAGAGAGAGAGACAGGACTGGGGAAAGAGAGAGACAGACAGGAGTGGGGAAAGAGAGAGAGAGAGAGAGAGAGACTGGACTGGGGAAAGAGAGAGACAGAGAGAGAGAGAGAGAGAGTGACCGGACTGGGGAACGAGAGAGACAGACAGGACTGGGGAAAGAGAGAGGCAGACACCACTGGAGAAAGAGATGGTGAAAGATATAGACAGACAGTACTAGGCAAAAAGAGAGACAGACAGGACTGGGGAAAGAGAGAGGCAGACAGGAGTGGGGGAAGAGAGAGAGAGAGAGAGAGAGAGAGACAGGACTGGGGAAAGAGAGAGACAGAGAGAGAGAGAGAGACAGGACTGGGGAAAGAGAGAGAGAGAGACAGGACTGGGGAAAGAGAGAGGCAGACACGACTGGAGAAAGAGATGGGGAAAGAGAGAGACAGATAGGACTAGGGAAAGAGAGAGACAGACAGGACTGGGGAAAGAGAGAGGCAGACAGGATTGGGGAAAGAGATAGGGAAAGAGAGAGAGAGAGAGAACAGGATTGGGTAAAGAGAGAGAGAGAGAGAGACAGGATTGGGGAAAGAGAGAGAGAGACACAGGACTGGGGAAAGAGAGAGAGAGAGGGGAATGGGGAAAGAGAGAGACAGACAGGACTGGGGAAAGAGAGAGACAGACAGGTCTGGGGAAACAGAGAGGCAGACAGGAGTGGGGCAAGAGAGAGAGAGAGAGAGGATTGGGGAAAGAGAGAGAGAGAGAGACAGGATCGGGGAAAGAGAGAGACAGACAGGACAGGGGAAAGAGAGAGACTGACAGGACTGGGGCAAGAGAGAGAGAGACACATGACTGGGGAAAGGGAGAGACAGACAGGACAGGGGAAAGAGAGAGACTGACAGGACTGGGGAAAGAGAGAGAGAGAGAGAGAGAGAGAGAAACAGGACTGGGGAAAGGAAGAGACAGACAGGATTGTGGAAAGAGGGGGTTAGTGAGGACTGGGGAAAGAGAGAGAAGACGGGACTGGGGAAGGAGAGAGACAGACAGGATTGGGGAAAGGGAGAGACAGACAGGACTAGGGAAAGAGAGAGACAGACAGGACTGGGAAAAGAGAGAGTCAGACAGGACTGGGGAAAGAGAGAGACAGACATGATGGGGGAAAGAGGGGGATAGTGAGGACTGGGGAGAGAGAGAGACAGACAGGACTGGGGAAAGAGAGAGATAGACAGGAGTGGGAAAAGAGAGAGACAGTCAGGATTGGGAAAAGAGAGAGAGAGAGAGAGAAACAGGACTGGGGAAAGAGAGAGACAGACATGATGGGGGAAAGAGAGAGACAGACATGACTAGGGAAAGAGAGAGACAGACAGGTCTGGGGAAAGAGAGAGGCAGACAGGAGTGGGGAAAGAGAGAGAGAGAGAGACAGGACTGGGGAAAGAGAGAGAGAGACAGGACTGGTGAATGAGAGAGGCAGACAGGACTGGAGAAAGAGATGGGGAAAGATAGAGACAGACAGGACTAGGGAAAGCGAGAGACAGACAGGACTGGGGAAAGAGAGAGACAGACAGGACTGGGAAAAGAGAGAGTCAGACAGGACTGGGGAAAGAGAGAGACAGACATGATGGGGGAAAGAGGGGGATAGTGAGGACTGGGGAGAGAGAGAGACAGACAGGACTGGGGAAAGAGAGAGATAGACAGGAGTGGGAAAAGAGAGAGACAGTCAGGATTGGGAAAAGAGAGAGAGAGAGAGAGAAACAGGACTGGGGAAAGAGAGAGACAGACATGATGGGGGAAAGAGAGAGACAGACATGACTAGGGAAAGAGAGAGACAGACAGGTCTGGGGAAAGAGAGAGGCAGACAGGAGTGGGGAAAGAGAGAGAGAGAGAGACAGGACTGGGGAAAGAGAGAGAGAGAGACAGGACTGGTGAATGAGAGAGGCAGACAGGACTGGAGAAAGAGATGGGGAAAGATAGAGACAGACAGGACTAGGGAAAGAGAGAGACAGACAGGACTGGGGAAAGAGAGAGGCAGACAGGAGTGGGGAAAGTGAGAGACAGACAGGACTAGGGAAAGAGAGAGACAGACAGGACTGGGAAAAGAGAGAGTCAGACAGGACTGGGGAAAGAGAGAGACAGACATGATGGGGGAAAGAGAGGGATAGTGAGGACTGGGGAAAGAGAGAGACAGACAGGACTGGGGAAAGAGAGAGATAGACAGGATTGGGAAAAGAGAGAGACAGTCAGGATTGGGAAAAGAGAGAGAGAGAGAGAGAAACAGGACTGGGGAAAGAGAGAGACAGACATGATGGGGGAAAGAGAGAGACAGGAGAAAGTGAGGTCTGCAGATGCTGGAGATCAAAGTTGAAACTTTATTGCTGGAACAGCACAGCAGGTCAGGCAGCATCCAGGGAACAGGAGAGAACATTCCTGAAGAAGGGCCTGTGCCCGAAACGTCGAATCTCCTGTTCCCTGGATGCTGCCTGACCTGCTGTGCTGTTCCAGCAATAAAGTTTCAACCTCGAAAGAGAGAGACAGACAGGACTAGGGAAAGAGAGAGACAGACAGGTCTGGGGAAAGAGAGAGGCAGACAGGAGTGGGGAAAGAGAGAGAGAGAGACAGGACTGGGGAAAGAGAGAGAGAGAGACAGGACTGGTGAATGAGAGGGGCAGACAGGACTGGAGAAAGAGATGGGGAAAGATAGAGACAGACAGGACTAGGGAAAGAGAGAGACAGACAGGACTGGGGAAAGAGAGAGGCAGACAGGAGTGGGGAAAGAGAGAGAGAGAGAGAGACAGGACTGGGGAAAGAGAGAGACAGACAGGAATGGTGAAAGAGAGAGAGAGAGAGAGAGAGACAGGACTGGGGAAAGAGAAAGACAGAGAGAGAGAGAGAGAGAGAGACCGGACTGGGGAAAGAGAGAGACAGACAGGACTGGGGAAAGAGAGAGGCAGACACGACTGGAGAAAGAGATGGTGAAAGAGAGAGACAGACAGGACTAGGCAAAGAGAGAGACAGACAGGACTGGGGAAAGAGAGAGGCAGACAGGATTGGGGAAAGAGATAGGGAAAGAGAGAGAGAGAGACAGGATTGGGGAAAGAGAGAGAGAGAGAGACAGGATTGGGGAAAGAGAGAGACACACAGGACTGGGGAAAGAGAGAGAGAGAGAGGGGAATGGGGAAAGAGAGAGACAGACAGGTCTGGGGAAACAGAGAGGCGGACAGGAGTGGGGCAAGAGAGAAAGAGAGAGAGGATTGAGGAAAGAGAGAGAGAGAGACAGGATCAGGGAAAGAGAGAGAGACACACAGGACTGGGGAAAGAGAGAGACTGACAGGACTGGGGAAAGAGAGAGAGAGAGAGAAAAACAGGACTGGGGAAAGGGAGAGACAGACAGGATTGGGGAAAAAGGACAATAGTGAGGACTGGGGAAAGAGAGAGACAGACAGGACTGGGGAAAGAGAGAGACTGACAGGAATGGGGAAATGAGAGAAGGCAGACAGGACTGGGGAAAGAGAGAGACAGACAGGACTGCGAAAAGAGAGGGACAGTCAGGATTGGGAAAAGAGAGAGTCAGGCAGGACTTGGGAAAGAGAGAGAGAGACATGACTGGGGAACGGGAGAGACAGACAGGACAGGGGAAAGAGAGAGACTGACAGGACTGGGGAAAGAGAGAGAGAGAGAGAAACAGGACTGGGGAAAGGGAGAGACAGACAGGATTGGGGAAAGATGGAGTTAGTGAGGACTGGGGAAAGAGAGAAGACGGGACTGGGGAAGGAGAGAGACAGACAGGATTGGGGAAAGGGAGAGACAGACAGGACTGAGAAAAGAGAGAGAGAGACAGGATTGGGAAAAGAGAGAGACAGAGAGTACTGGGGAAAGAGAGAGACAGACAGGAGTGGGAAAAGAGAGAGTCAGACAGGACTGGGGAAAGAGAGAGACAGACATGATGGGGGAAAGAGGGGGATAGTGAGGACTGGGGAAAGAGAGAGACAGACAAGACTGGGGAAAGAGAGAGATAGACAGGAGTGGGAAAAGAGAGAGACAGTCAGGATTGGGAAAAGAGAGAGTCAGACAGGACTGGGGAAAGAGAGAGACAGACATGATGGGGGAAAGAGAGAGACAGACAGGACTAGGGAAAGAGAGAGACAGACAGGTCTGGGGAAAGAGAGAGGCAGACAGGAGTGGGGAAAGAGAGAGACAGACAGGTCTGGGGAAAGAGAGAGGCAGACAGGAGTGGGGAAAGAGAGAGAGAGAGACAGGACTGGGGAAAGAGAGAGAGAGAGACAGGACTGGTGAATGAGAGAGACAGACAGGTGTGGGGAAAGAGAGAGAGAGAGAGACAGGACTGGGGAAAGAGAGAGAGAGAGAGACCGGACTGGGGAAAGAGAGAGACAGACAGGACTGGCAAAGAGAGAGACAGACAGGTCAGAGGAAAAGGAGAGACTGACAGGACTGGGGAAAGAGAGAGAGAGAGAGAGACAGGACTGGGGAAAGAGAGAGAGAGAGAGAGAAACAGGACTGGGGAGAGGGAGAGACAGACAGGATTGGGGAAGGAGGGGGATAGTGAGGACTGGGGAAAGAGAGAGACAGACAGGACTGGGGAAAGAGAGAGACAGCCAAGATTGGGGAAAGAGAGAGACAGACAGGACTGGGGAAAGAGAGAGAGAGAGACAAGACTGGGGAAAGAAAGAGACAGTCAGGACTGGGGATAGAGAGTGACAGCCAGTACTGGGAAAAGAGAGAGAAAGTCAGGATTGGGAAAAGAGAGAGTCAGACAGGATTGGGGATAGAGAGAGAGAAAGACAGGATTGGGGAAAGAAAGAGACAGTCAGGACTGGGGAAAGAGAGTGACAGCCAGGACTGGAGAAAGAGAGAGACACACAGGACTGGGGAAAGAGAGACACAGACAGGACTGGAGAAAGAGAGAGACAGACAGGACTGGGAAAAGAGAGAGACAGTCAGGATTGGGAAAAGAGAGAGTCAGACAGGATTAGGGAAAGAGAGAGGCAGACAGGACTGGGGAAAGAGAGAGACAGTCAGGACTGGGGAAAGAGAGAGAGACAGACAGTACTGCGGAAAGAAAGAGACAGGACTGGGGAAAGAGAGGCAAAGAGGAATGGGGAAAGAGAGAGACGGACAGAACGGGGAAAGAGAGACAGACATATAGACAGGACTGTAGGAGGAGAGAGATAGACAGGATTGGGGAAAGAGAGAGACAGACGGGACAGGGGAAAGGGAGAGACACAGAGAATAAGCGAGCGAGAGAGAGACAGACAGACAGGACTGGGGAAAGAGGGAGACAGTCAGGTCTGTGGAAAGAGAGAGACAGACAGGACTGGGGAAAGAGAGAGAGACAGATAGAAAGGTTGTTGAAAGAGAGAGAGAGAGACTGACAGGACTGGAGAAAGAGACACAAAAAGGACTGGGGAAAGAGAGAGACAGACAGGTCTGTGGAAAGAGAGAGATGGACAGGACAGGAAAAGATTGAGAGAGACAGACAGACAGACAGGACTGTGGAGAGAGAGAGATAGACAGTATTGGGGAAAGAGAGCGAGAGACAGGATTGGGGAACGAGAGAGACAGTCAGGACTGCGGAAAGAGAGGGACAGACAGGACTGGGGACAGAGAGAGACAGACAGGACTGGGGAAAGAGAGAGAGACAGCAAGGACTGCAGAAAGAGAGAGACAGACAGGACTAGGGAAAGAGAGAGACAGAGCTGAAAATGTGTTGCTGGAAAAGCGCAGCAGGTCATGCAGCATCTAAGGAACAGGAGAATCGACGTTTCGGGCATAAGCCCTTCTTCAGGACTGCGGAAAGAGAGAGACTAACAGGACTGGGTCATAGAACATAGAACATAGAACAATACAGCACAGAACAGGCCCTTCGGCCCACGATGTTGTCCCGAACATTTGTCCTAGCTTAAGCACCCATCCATGTACCTATCCAATTGCCGCTGAAAGGTCACCAAAGATTCTGACTCTACCACTCCCACAGGCAGCGCATTCCATGCCCCCACCACTCTCTGGGTAAAGAACCCACCACTGACATCTCCCCTATACCTTCCACCCTTCACCTTAAATTTATGTCCCCTTGTAACACTCTGTTGCACCCGGGGAAAAGGTTTCTGACTGTCTACTCTATCTATTCCTCTGATCATCTTATAAACCTCTATCAAGTCACCCCTCATCCTTCGCCGTTCCAACGAGAAAAGGCCTAGCACTCTCATCCTATCCTCATACGACCTATTCTCCATTCCAGGCAACATCCTGGTAAATCTCCTCTGCACCCTCTCCAAAGCTTCCACATCTTTCCTAAAGTGAGGTGACCAGAACTGCACACAGTACTCCAAATGTGGCCTAACCAAAGTCCTGTACAGTTGCAATATCACTTCACGACTCTTGAATTCAATCCCTCTGCTAATGAACGCTAATACACCATAGGCCTTCTTACAAGCTCTATCCACCTGAGTGGCAACTTTCAAACATTTATGAACATAGACCCCAAGATCCCTCTGTTCCTCCACCTCACCAAGGACCCTACCGTTAACTCTGTATTCCGCATTCTTATTTATCTTTCCAAAATGGACAACCTCACACTTGGCAGGGTTGAACTCCATCTGCCACTCCTCAGCCCTGCTCCTCATCATATCTAAGTCCCTTTGCAGCCGACAACAGCCCTCCTCACTATCCACAACTCCACCAATCTTCGTATCATCTGCAAATTTACTGACCCACCCTTCGACTCCCTCATCCAAGTCATTAATAAAAATTACAAACAGCAGAGGACCCAGAACTGATCCCTGCGGACCTCCACTTGTAACTGGGCTCCAGGCTGAATATTTGCCATCTACCACCACTCTCTGACTTTGACCAGTTAGCCAGTTTTCTAACCAATTGGCCAAATTTCCCTCTATCCCATGCCTCCTGACTTTCCGCATAAGCCTACCATGGGGTCGAGAGAGAGACAGTCAGAACTGGGGAAAGAGAGAGAAAGAGAGTGACAGGACTGGGGAAAGAGAGAGGCAAAGAGGGCTGGGAAAGTGAGAGACAGACAGTTCTGGGGAAAGAGAAGGACAGACAGGATTGGAGAAAGAGAGAGTCAGACAGGACTGGGGAAAGAGATACAGCGAATGAGAGGGAGCAAGAGAGAGACATTCAGGACTGGGGAAAGAGAGAGACAGACAGGACTGCGGAAAGAAAGAGACAGTCAGGACTGGGGAAAGAGAGAGACAGACAGGACTGGGGAAAGAGAGAGACAGACAGGACTGGGGAAAGAGAGAGTCTAACAGGAGTGGGGAAAGAGAGAGACAGATAGGAGTGGGGAAAGAGAGAGACAGTCAGGACTGGGGAAAGAGAGAGACAGCCAGGACTGGGGAAAGAGAGAAACAGACAGGACTGCGGAAAGAGAGAGACAGTCAGGACTGGGCAAAGAGAGAGAGACAGAGAGAGAGAGACAGGACTGGGGAAAGAAAGAGACAGACAGGACTGGGGAAAGAGAGAGACAGACAGAACTGGGGAAAGAAAGAGACAGACAGGACTGGGGAAAGAGAGAGACAAACATGACTGCGGAAAGAGAGAGACAGACAGGACTGGGAAAAGAGAGAGACAAACATGACTGCGGAAAGAGAGAGACAGACAGGACTGG
Organism: Chiloscyllium plagiosum; assembly: GCF_037043375.1. Taxonomy (NCBI): domain Eukaryota; kingdom Metazoa; phylum Chordata; class Chondrichthyes; order Orectolobiformes; family Hemiscylliidae; genus Chiloscyllium; species Chiloscyllium plagiosum. Next base: position 71,661,299 of record NW_028270154.1, on the reverse strand, counting down.
GAAAAGAGAGCGACAGACAGGACTGGGGAAAGGGAGAGCCAGACAGGACTGGAGAAAGAGAGAGGTAAAGAGGTCTGGGGAAAGAGAAAGACAGTCAGGTCTGTGGAAAGAGAGAGACAGACAGGATGGTGGAACGAGAGAGATAGAGAGGTCTGGGGAAAGAGAGAGATAGACAGAATTGGGAACGAGAGAGACAGATAGGACTGCGGAAAGAGAGAGAGAGTACTGGGGTAAAAGAGAGACAGACAGGACTGCGAAAAGAGAGAGACAGTCAGGATTGGAAAAAGAGAGAGTCAGAGAGGACTGGGGAAAGAGAGAGACAGACATGATGGGGGAAAGAGAGAGACAGACAGGACTAGGGAAAGAGAGAGACAGAGGGAGTGGGGAAAGATAGAGAGAGAGACAGGACTGGGGATAGAGAGAGACAGACAGGAGTGGGGAAAGAGAGAGAGACAGGACTGGGGAAAGAGAGAGAGAGAGACCGGACTGGGGAAAGAGAGAGACAGACAGGACTGGGGAAAGAGAGAGAGAGCGAGACAGGACTGGGGAAAGAGAGAGGGAGAGAGAGAAACAGGACTGGGGAAAATGAGAGACAGACAGGATTGGGGAAAGAGGGGGATAGTGAGGGCTGGGAAAAGAGAGAGACAGACAGGACTGGGGAAAGAGAGAGACAGACAGGACTGGGGAAAGAGAGAGACAGTCAGGATTGGGAAAAGAGAGAATCAGACAGGATTGGGGAAAGAGAGAACAGCCAAGATTGGGGAAAGAGAGAGACAGACCGGACTGGTAAAAGAGAGACACAGACATGATGGGGGAAAGAGAGAGACAGACAGGTCTGGGGAAAGAGAGAGGCAGACAGGAGTGGGGAAAGAGAGAGAGAGAGAGACAGGACTGGGGAAAGAGAGAGTCAGACAGGATTGGGGAAAGAAAGAGAGAGACTGGACTGGGGAAAGAAAGAGACAGTCAGGTCTGGGGATAGAGAGTGACAGCCAGTACTGGGAAAAGAGAGAGACAGTCAGTATTGGGAAAAGAGAGAGTCAGACAGGATTGGGCAAAGAAAGAGACAGTCAGGACTGGGGAATGAGAGTGACAGACAGGACTGGGGAAAGAGAGAGACAGACAGGACTGGGGAAAGAGAGACACAGACAGGACTGGGAAAAGAGAGGGACAGTCAGGATTGGAAAAAGAGAGAGACAGACATGATGGGGGAAAGAGAGAGACAGACAGGAGTGGGGAAAGAGAGAGACAGACAGGAGTGGGGAAAGAGAGAGAGACAGGACTGGGGAAAGAGAGAGAGAGAGAGAGACCGGACTGGGGAAAGAGAGAGACAGACAGGACTGGGGAAAAGGAGAGACTGACAGGACTGGGGAAAGAGAGAGAGAGAGAGAGACAGGACTGGGGTAAGAGAGAGACAGACAGGATTGGGGAAAGAGGGGATAGTGAGGACTGGGGAAAGAGAGAGACAGACAGGACTGGGGAAAGAGAGAGAGAGACAGGAATGGGAAAATAGAGAGACAGGCAGGATTGGGAAAAGAGAGAGTCAGACAGGATTGGGGAAAGAGAGAGACAGACAGGACTGGGAAAAGAGAGAGACAGATAGGATTGGGAAAAGAGAGAGTCAGACAGGATTGGGGAAAGAGAGAGACAGATAGGACAGGGGAAAGAGAGAGACAGACAGGTCTGGGGAAAGAGAGAGGCAGACAGGAGTGGGAAAGAGAGAGAGAGAGAGAGAGACAGGACTGGGGAAAGAGAGAGACAGAGAGAGAGAGAGAGAGAGACCGGACTGGGGAAAGAGAGAGACAGACAGGACTGGGGAAAGAGAGTGGCAGATAGGACTGGAGAAAGAGATGGGGAAAGATATAGACATACAGTACTAGGCAAAGAGAGAGACAGACAGGACTGGGGAAAGAGAGAGGCAGACAGGAGTGGGGGAAGAGAGAGAGAGAGAGAGACAGGACTGGGGAAAGAGAGAGACAGACAGGACTGGGGAAAGAGAGAGGCAGACAGGAGTGGGGGAAGAGAGAGAGAGAGAGAGACAGGACTGGGGAAAGAGAGAGACAGAGAGAGAGAGAGAGAGAGAGAGAGACCGGACTGGGGAAAGAGAGAGCCAAACAGGATTGGGGAAAGAGAGAGAGAGAGAGACAGGATTGGGGAAAGAGAGACAGAGGCACAGGACTGGGGAAAGAGAGAGAGAGAGGGGAATGGGGAAAGAGAGAGAGAGAGACAGGATTGGGGAAAGAGAGAGAGAGAGAAAGACAGGATTGGGGAAAGAGAGATAGAGACACAGGACTGGGGAAAGAGAGAGAGAGAGGGGAATGGGGAAAGAGAGAGACAAACAGGTCTGGGGAAACAGAGAGGCAGACAGGAGTGGGGCAAGAGAGAGAGAGAGAGGATTGGGGAAAGAGAGAGAGAGAGAGACAGGATCGGGGAAAGAGAGAGAGAGACACACAGGACTGGGGAAAGAGAGAGACTGACAGGACTGGGGAAAGAGAGAGAGAGAAAAACAGGACTGGGGAAAGGGAGAGACAGTCAGGATTGGGAAAAGAGAGAGTCAGACAGGATTGGGGGAAGAGAAAGACAGACCAGACTGGGAAAAGAGAGACAGACATGATGGGGGAAAGAGAGAGAAAGACAGGACTGGAGAAAGAGATGGGGTAAGAGAGAGACAGACAGGACTGGGGAAAGAGAGAGACAGACAGGATTGGGGAAAGAGGTAGGGAAAGAGAGAGAGAGACAGGATTGGGGAAAGAGAGAGAGTGAGACAGGATTGAAGAAAGAGAGAGAGACACACAGGACTGGGGAAAGAGAGAGAGAGAGGAATGGGGAAAGAGAGAGACAGACAGGATTGGGGAAAGAGAGAGACAGATAGGACAGGGGAAAGAGAGAGACAGACAGGTCTGGGGAAAGAGAGAGGCAGACAGGAGTGGGAAAGAGAGAGAGAGAGAGAGAGAGACAGGACTGGGGAAAGAGAGAGACAGAGAGAGAGAGAGAGAGAGAGACCGGACTGGGGAAAGAGAGAGACAGACAGGACTGGGGAAAGAGAGTGGCAGATAGGACTGGAGAAAGAGATGGGGAAAGATAGACAGACAGTACTAGGCAAAGAGAGAGACAGACAGGACTGGGGAAAGAGAGAGGCAGACAGGAGTGGGGGAAGAGAGAGAGAGAGAGACAGACAGGACTGGGGAAAGAGAGAGACATACAGGACTGGGGAAAGAGAGAGAGAGAGAGAGAGAGAGACAGGACTGGGGAAAGAGAGAGACAGAGAGAGAGAGAGAGACCGAACTGGGGAAAGAGAGAGTCAGACAGGACTGGGGAAAGAGTGAGGCAGACACGACTGGAGAAAGAGATGGGGAAAGAGAGAGACAGACAGGACTAGGGAAAGAGAGAGACAGACAGGACTCGGGAAAGAGAGAGGCAGACAGGATTGGGGAAAGAGATAGGGAAAGAGAGAGAGAGAGAGACAGGATTGGGGAAAGAGAGAGAGAGACACAGGACTGGGGAAAGAGAGAGAGAGAGGGGAATGGGGAAAGAGAGAGACAGACAGGACTGGGGAAAGAGAGAGACAGACAGGTCTGGGGAAACAGAGAGGCAGACAGGAGTGGGGCAAGAGAGAGAGAGAGGATTGGGGAAAGAGAGAGAGAGAGAGACAGGATCGGGGAAAGAGAGAGAGACACACAGGACTGGGGCAAGAGAGAGACTGACAGGACTGGGGAAAGAGAGAGAGAGAGAAAAACAGGACTGGGGAAAGGGAGAGACTGACAGGATTGGGGAAAAAGGGCAATAATGAGGACTGGGGAAAGAGAGAGACAGACAGCACTGGGGAAAGAGGGAGACAGACAGGACAGGGGAAAGAGAGAGACTGACAGGACTGGGGCAAGAGAGAGAGAGACACATGACTGGGGAAAGGGAGAGACAGACAGGACAGGGGAAAGAGAGGGACTGACAGGACTGGGGAAAGAGAGAGAGAGAGAGAGAAACAGGACTGGGGAAAGGGAGAGACAGACAGGATTGGGGAAAGAGGGGGTTAGTGAGAACTGGGGAAAGAGAGAGAAGACGGGACTGGGGAAGGAGAGAGACAGACAGGATTGGGGAAAGGGAGAGACAGACAGGACTAGGGAAATAGAGAGACAGACAGGACAGGAGAAAGAGAGGGACTGACAGGACTGGGGAAAGAGAGAGACAGACATGATGGGGGAAAGAGGGGGATAGTGAGGACTGGGGAAAGAGAGAGACAGACAGGACTGGGGAAAGAGAGAGATAGACAGGAGTGGGAAAAGAGAGAGACAGTCAGGATTGGGAAAAGAGAGAGAGAGAGAGAAACAGGACTGGGGAAAGAGAGAGAGAGACATGATGGGGGAAAGAGAGAGACAGGCAGGACTAGGGAAAGAGAGAGACAGACAGGTCTGGGGAAAGAGAGAGGCAGACAGGAGTGGGGAAAGAGAGAGAGAGAGACAGGACTGGGGAAAGAGAGAGAGAGAGACAGGACTGGTGAATGAGAGAGGCAGACAGGACTGGAGAAAGAGATGGGGAAAGATAGAGACAGACAGGACTAGGGAAAGAGAGAGACAGACAGGACTGGGGAAAGAGAGAGGCAGACAGGAGTGGGGAAAGAGAGAGAGAGAGAGAGACAGGACTGGGGAAAGAGAGAGACAGACAGGAATGGGGAAAGAGAGAGAGAGAGAGAGAGAGACAGGACTGGGGAAAGAGAGAGACAGAGAGAGAGAGACCGGACTGGGGAAAGAGAGAGACAGACAGGACTGGGGAAAGAGAGAGGCAGACACGACTGGAGAAAGAGATGGTGAAAGAGAGAGACAGACAGGACTAGGGAAAGAGAGAGACAGACAGGACTGGGGAAAGAGAGAGACAGACAGGACTGGGGAAAGAGAGAGACAGACAGGATTGGGAAAAGAGAGAGTCAGACAGGATTGGGGAAAGAGAGAGACAGACAGGAGTGGGGAAAGATAGAGAGAGAGACAGGACTGGGGAAAGAGAGAGACAGACAGGAGTGGGGAAAGAGAGAGAGACAGGACTGGGGAAAGAGAGAGAGAGAGAGACCGTACTGTGGAAATAGAGAGACAGACAGGAGTGGGGAAAGATAGAGAGAGAGACAGGACTGGGGAAAGAGAGAGTCAGACAGGAGTGGGGAAAGAGAGAGAGACAGGACTGGGGAAAGAAAGAGACAGTCAGGACTGGGGATAGAGAGTGTCAGCCAGTACTGGGAAAAGAGAGAGACAGTCAGTATTGGGAATAGAGAGAGTCAGACAGGATTGGGCAAAGAAAGAGACAGTCAGGAATGGGGAAAGAGAGAGAGAGAGAGAGAGAGACAGGACTGGGGAAAGAGAGAGACAGAGAGAGAGAGGGAGAGAAAGACCGGACTGGGGAAAGAGAGAGACAGACAGGACTGGGGAAAGAGAGAGGCAGACACGACTGGAGAAAGAGATGGTGAAAGAGAGAGACAGACAGAACTAGGGAAAGAGAGAGACAGACAGGACTGGGGAAAGAGAGAGGCAGACAGGATTGGGGAAAGAGATAGGGAAAGAGAGAGAGAGAGAGGATTGGGGAAAGAGAGAGAGAGAGAGAGACAGGATTGGGGAAAGAGAGAGACACACAGGACTGGGGAAACAGAGAGGCAGACAGGAGTGGGGCAAGAGAGAAAGAGAGAGAGGATTGAGGAAAGAGAGAGAGAGAGACAGGATCAGGGAAAGAGAGAGAGACACACAGGACTGGGGAAAGAGAGAGACTGACAGGACTGGGGAAAGAGAGAGAGAGAGAGAGAAAAACAGGACTGGGGAAAGGGAGAGACAGACAGGATTGGGGAAAAAGGACAATAGTGAGAACTGGGGAAAGAGGGAGACAGACAGGACTGGGGAAAGAGAGAGACTGACAGGAATGGGGAAATGAGAGAAGGCAGACAGGACTGGGGAAAGAGAGAGACAGACAGGACTGCGAAAAGAGAGGGACAGTCAGGATTGGGAAAAGAGAGAGTCAGGCAGGACTTGGGAAAGAGAGAGAGAGACATGACTGGGGAAAGGGAGAGACAGACAGGACAGGGGAAAGAGAGAGACTGACAGGACTGGGGAAAGAGAGAGAGAGAGAGAGAGAAACAGGACTGGGGAAAGGGAGAGACAGACAGGATTGGGGAAAGAGGGAGTTAGTGAGGACTGGGGAAAGAGAGAGAAGACGGGACTGGGGAAGGAGAGAGACAGACAGGATTGGGGAAAGGGAGAGACAGACAGGACTGAGAAAAGAGAGAGAAAGACAGGATTGGGAAAAGAGAGAGACAGAGAGTACTGGGGAAAGAGAGAGACAGACAGGAGTGGGAAAAGAGAGAGTCAGACAGGACTGGGGAAAGAGAGAGACAGACATGATGGGGGAAAGAGGGGGATAGTGAGGACTGGGGAAAGAGAGAGACAGACAAGACTGGGGAAAGAGAGAGATAGACAGGAGTGGGAAAAGAGAGAGACAGTCAGGATTGGGAAAAGAGAGAGTCAGACAGGACTGGGGAAAGAGAGAGACAGACATGATGGGGGAAAGAGAGAGACAGACAGGACTAGGGAAAGAGAGAGACAGACAGGTCTGGGGAAAGAGAGAGGCAGACAGGAGTGGGGAAAGAGAGAGAGAGAGACAGGACTGGGGAAAGAGAGAGAGAGAGACAGGACTGGTGAATGAGAGAGACAGACAGGTGTGGGAAATGAGAGAGAGAGAGAGACAGGACTGGGGAAAGAGAGAGAGAGAGAGACCGGACTGGGGAAAGAGAGAGACAGACAGGACTGGCAAAGAGAGAGACAGACAGGACAGAGGAAAAGGAGAGACTGACAGGATTGGGGAAAGAGAGAGAGAGAGAGACAGGACTGGGGAAAGAGAGAGAGAGAGAGAGAGAAACAGGACTGGGGAAAGGGAGAGACAGACAGGATTGGGGAAGGAGGGGGATAGTGAGGACTGGGGAAAGAGAGAGACAGACAGGACTGGGGAAAGAGAGAGACAGCCAAGATTGGGGAAAGAGAGAGACAGACAGGACTGGGGAAAGAGAGAGAGAGACAAGACTTTGGAATAAAAGAGACAGTCAGGACTGGGGATAGAGAGTGACAGCCAGTACTGGGAAATGAGAGAGAAAGTCAGGATTGGGAAAAGAGAGAGTCAGACAGGATTGGGGATAGAGAGAGAGAAAGACAGGATTGGGGAAAGAAAGAGACAGTCAGGACTGGGGAAAGAGAGTGACAGCCAGGACTGGGGAAAGAGAGAGACAGACAGGACTGGGGAAAGAGAGACACAGACAGGACTGGAGAAAGAGAGAGACAGACAGGACTGGGAAAAGAGAGAGACAGTCAGGATTGGGAAAAGAGAGAGTCAGACAGGATTAGGGAAAGAGAGAGGCAGACAGGACTGGGGAAAGAGAGAGACAGTCAGGACTGGGGAAAGAGAGAGAGACAGACAGTACTGCGGAAAGAAAGAGACAGGACTGGGGAAAGAGAGGCAAAGAGGAATGGGGAAAGAGACAGACGGACAGAACGGGGAAAGAGAGACAGACATATGGACAGGACTGTAGGAGGAGAGAGATAGACAGTATTGGGGAAAGAGAGAGACAGACAGGAGTGGGGCAAGAGAGAGAGAGAGAGGATTGGGGAAAGAGAGAGAGAGAGAGACTGGATCGGGGAAAGAGAGAGATAGACACACAGGACTGGGGAAAGAGAGAGACTGACAGGACTGGGGAAAGAGGGAGAGAGAAAAACAGGACTGGGGAAAGGGAGAGACAGTCAGGATTGGGAAAAGAGAGAGTCAGACAGGATTGGTGGAAGAGAGAGACAGACCAGACTGGGAAAAGAGAGACAGACATGATGGGGGAAAGAGAGAGAAAGACAGGACTGGAGAAAGAGATGGGGTAAGAGAGAGACAGACAGGACTGGGGAAAGTGAGAGACAGACAGGATTGGGGAAAGAGGTAGGGAAAGAGAGAGAGAGACAGGATTGGGGAAAGAGAGAGAGTGAGACAGGATTGAAGAAAGAGAGAGAGACACACAGGACTGGGGAAAGAGAGAGAGAGAGGAATGGGGAAAGAGAGAGACAGACAGGATTGGGGAAAGAGAGAGACAGATAGGACAGGGGAAAGAGAGAGACAGATAGGTCTGGGGAAAGAGAGAGGCAGACAGGAGTGGGAAAGAGAGAGAGAGAGAGAGACAGGACTGGGGAAAGAGAGAGACAGAGAGAGAGAGAGAGAGAGAGAGACCGGACTGGGGAAAGAGAGAGACAGACAGGACTGGGGAAAGAGAGTGGCAGATAGGACTGGAGAAAGAGATGGGGCAAGATATAGACAGACAGTACTAGGCAAAGAGAGAGACAGACAGGACTGGGGAAAGAGAGAGGCAGACAGGAGTGGGGGAAGAGAGAGAGAGAGAGAGACAGGACTGGGGAAAGAGAGAGACAGGCAGGAGTGGGGAAAGAGAGAGAGAGAGAGAGAGACAGGACTGGGGAAAGAGAGAGAGAGAGAGAGAGACTGGACTGGGGAAAGAGAGAGTCAGACAGGACTGGGGAAAGAGAGAGGCAGACACGACTGGAGAAAGAGATGGGGAAAGAGAGAGACAGACAGGACTAGGGAAAGAGAGAGACAGACAGGACTGGGGAAAGAGAGAGACACACAGGACTGGGCAAAGAGATAGGGAAAGAGAGAGAGAGAGAGAACAGGATTGGGTAAAGAGAGAGAGAGAGACAGGATTGGGGAAAGAGAGAGAGAGACACAGGACTGGGGAAAGAGAGAGAGAGAGGGGAATGGGGAAAGAGAGAGACAGTCAGGACTGGGGAAAGAGAGAGACAGACAGGTCTGGGGAAACAGAGAGGCAGACAGGAGTGGGGCAAGAGAGAGAGAGAGAGAGGATTGGGGAAAGAGAGAGAGAGAGAGAGAAACAGGACTGGGGAAAGGGAGAGACAGACAGGATTGGGGAAAGAGGGGGTTAGTGAGAACTGGGGAAAGAGAGAGAAGACGGGACTGGGGAAGGAGAGAGACAGACAGGATTGGGGAAAGGGAGAGACAGACAGGACTAGGGAAAGAGAGAGACAGACAGGACAGGGGAAAGAGAGGGACTGACAGTACTAGGCAAAGAGAGAGACAGACAGGACTGGGGAAAGAGAGAGGCAGACAGGAGTGGGGGAAGAGAGAGAGAGAGAGACAGACAGGACTGGGGAAAGAGAGAGACATACAGGACTGGGGAAAGAGAGAGAGAGAGAGAGAGAGAGAGACAGGACTGGGGAAAGAGAGAGACAGAGAGAGAGAGAGAGACCGAACTGGGGAAAGAGAGAGTCAGACAGGACTGGGGAAAGAGTGAGGCAGACACGACTGGAGAAAGAGATGGGGAAAGAGAGAGACAGACAGGACTAGGGAAAGAGAGAGACAGACAGGACTCGGGAAAGAGAGAGGCAGACAGGATTGGGGAAAGAGATAGGGAAAGAGAGAGAGAGAGAGAACAGGATTGGGTAAAGAGAGAGAGAGAGAGACAGGATTGGGGAAAGAGAGAGAGAGACACAGGACTGGGGAAAGAGAGAGAGAGAGGGGAATGGGGAAAGAGAGAGACAGACAGGACTGGGGAAAGAGAGAGACAGACAGGTCTGGGGAAACAGAGAGGCAGACAGGAGTGGGGCAAGAGAGAGAGAGAGGATTGGGGAAAGAGAGAGAGAGAGAGACAGGATCGGGGAAAGAGAGAGAGACACACAGGACTGGGGCAAGAGAGAGACTGACAGGACTGGGGAAAGAGAGAGAGAGAGAAAAACAGGACTGGGGAAAGGGAGAGACTGACAGGATTGGGGAAAAAGGGCAATAATGAGGACTGGGGAAAGAGAGAGACAGACAGCACTGGGGAAAGAGGGAGACAGACAGGACAGGGGAAAGAGAGAGACTGACAGGACTGGGGCAAGAGAGAGAGAGACACATGACTGGGGAAAGGGAGAGACAGACAGGACAGGGGAAAGAGAGGGACTGACAGGACTGGGGAAAGAGAGAGAGAGAGAGAGAAACAGGACTGGGGAAAGGGAGAGACAGACAGGATTGGGGAAAGAGGGGGTTAGTGAGAACTGGGGAAAGAGAGAGAAGACGGGACTGGGGAAGGAGAGAGACAGACAGGATTGGGGAAAGGGAGAGACAGACAGGACTAGGGAAATAGAGAGACAGACAGGACAGGAGAAAGAGAGGGACTGACAGGACTGGGGAAAGAGAGAGACAGACATGATGGGGGAAAGAGGGGGATAGTGAGGACTGGGGAAAGAGAGAGACAGACAGGACTGGGGAAAGAGAGAGATAGACAGGAGTGGGAAAAGAGAGAGACAGTCAGGATTGGGAAAAGAGAGAGAGAGAGAGAAACAGGACTGGGGAAAGAGAGAGAGAGACATGATGGGGGAAAGAGAGAGACAGGCAGGACTAGGGAAAGAGAGAGACAGACAGGTCTGGGGAAAGAGAGAGGCAGACAGGAGTGGGGAAAGAGAGAGAGAGAGACAGGACTGGGGAAAGAGAGAGAGAGAGACAGGACTGGTGAATGAGAGAGGCAGACAGGACTGGAGAAAGAGATGGGGAAAGATAGAGACAGACAGGACTAGGGAAAGAGAGAGACAGACAGGACTGGGGAAAGAGAGAGGCAGACAGGAGTGGGGAAAGAGAGAGAGAGAGAGAGACAGGACTGGGGAAAGAGAGAGACAGACAGGAATGGGGAAAGAGAGAGAGAGAGAGAGAGAGACAGGACTGGGGAAAGAGAGAGACAGAGAGAGAGAGACCGGACTGGGGAAAGAGAGAGACAGACAGGACTGGGGAAAGAGAGAGGCAGACACGACTGGAGAAAGAGATGGTGAAAGAGAGAGACAGACAGGACTAGGGAAAGAGAGAGACAGACAGGACTGGGGAAAGAGAGAGACAGACAGGACTGGGGAAAGAGAGAGACAGACAGGATTGGGAAAAGAGAGAGTCAGACAGGATTGGGGAAAGAGAGAGACAGACAGGAGTGGGGAAAGATAGAGAGAGAGACAGGACTGGGGAAAGAGAGAGACAGACAGGAGTGGGGAAAGAGAGAGAGACAGGACTGGGGAAAGAGAGAGAGAGAGAGACCGTACTGTGGAAATAGAGAGACAGACAGGAGTGGGGAAAGATAGAGAGAGAGACAGGACTGGGGAAAGAGAGAGTCAGACAGGAGTGGGGAAAGAGAGAGAGACAGGACTGGGGAAAGAAAGAGACAGTCAGGACTGGGGATAGAGAGTGTCAGCCAGTACTGGGAAAAGAGAGAGACAGTCAGTATTGGGAATAGAGAGAGTCAGACAGGATTGGGCAAAGAAAGAGACAGTCAGGAATGGGGAAAGAGAGAGAGAGAGAGAGAGAGACAGGACTGGGGAAAGAGAGAGACAGAGAGAGAGAGAGAGAGAAAGACCGGACTGGGGAAAGAGAGAGACAGACAGGACTGGGGAAAGAGAGAGGCAGACACGACTGGAGAAAGAGATGGTGAAAGAGAGAGACAGACAGAACTAGGGAAAGAGAGAGACAGACAGGACTGGGGAAAGAGAGAGGCAGACAGGATTGGGGAAAGAGATAGGGAAAGAGAGAGAGAGAGAGGATTGGGGAAAGAGAGAGAGAGAGAGAGACAGGATTGGGGAAAGAGAGAGACACACAGGACTGGGGAAACAGAGAGGCAGACAGGAGTGGGGCAAGAGAGAAAGAGAGAGAGGATTGAGGAAAGAGAGAGAGAGAGACAGGATCAGGGAAAGAGAGAGAGACACACAGGACTGGGGAAAGAGAGAGACTGACAGGACTGGGGAAAGAGAGAGAGAGAGAGAGAAAAACAGGACTGGGGAAAGGGAGAGACAGACAGGATTGGGGAAAAAGGACAATAGTGAGAACTGGGGAAAGAGGGAGACAGACAGGACTGGGGAAAGAGAGAGACTGACAGGAATGGGGAAATGAGAGAAGGCAGACAGGACTGGGGAAAGAGAGAGACAGACAGGACTGCGAAAAGAGAGGGACAGTCAGGATTGGGAAAAGAGAGAGTCAGGCAGGACTTGGGAAAGAGAGAGAGAGACATGACTGGGGAAAGGGAGAGACAGACAGGACAGGGGAAAGAGAGAGACTGACAGGACTGGGGAAAGAGAGAGAGAGAGAGAGAGAAACAGGACTGGGGAAAGGGAGAGACAGACAGGATTGGGGAAAGAGGGAGTTAGTGAGGACTGGGGAAAGAGAGAGAAGACGGGACTGGGGAAGGAGAGAGACAGACAGGATTGGGGAAAGGGAGAGACAGACAGGACTGAGAAAAGAGAGAGAAAGACAGGATTGGGAAAAGAGAGAGACAGAGAGTACTGGGGAAAGAGAGAGACAGACAGGAGTGGGAAAAGAGAGAGTCAGACAGGACTGGGGAAAGAGAGAGACAGACATGATGGGGGAAAGAGGGGGATAGTGAGGACTGGGGAAAGAGAGAGACAGACAAGACTGGGGAAAGAGAGAGATAGACAGGAGTGGGAAAAGAGAGAGACAGTCAGGATTGGGAAAAGAGAGAGTCAGACAGGACTGGGGAAAGAGAGAGACAGACATGATGGGGGAAAGAGAGAGACAGACAGGACTAGGGAAAGAGAGAGACAGACAGGTCTGGGGAAAGAGAGAGGCAGACAGGAGTGGGGAAAGAGAGAGAGAGAGACAGGACTGGGGAAAGAGAGAGAGAGAGACAGGACTGGTGAATGAGAGAGACAGACAGGTGTGGGAAATGAGAGAGAGAGAGAGACAGGACTGGGGAAAGAGAGAGAGAGAGAGACCGGACTGGGGAAAGAGAGAGACAGACAGGACTGGCAAAGAGAGAGACAGACAGGACAGAGGAAAAGGAGAGACTGACAGGATTGGGGAAAGAGAGAGAGAGAGAGACAGGACTGGGGAAAGAGAGAGAGAGAGAGAGAGAAACAGGACTGGGGAAAGGGAGAGACAGACAGGATTGGGGAAGGAGGGGGATAGTGAGGACTGGGGAAAGAGAGAGACAGACAGGACTGGGGAAAGAGAGAGACAGCCAAGATTGGGGAAAGAGAGAGACAGACAGGACTGGGGAAAGAGAGAGAGAGACAAGACTTTGGAATAAAAGAGACAGTCAGGACTGGGGATAGAGAGTGACAGCCAGTACTGGGAAATGAGAGAGAAAGTCAGGATTGGGAAAAGAGAGAGTCAGACAGGATTGGGGATAGAGAGAGAGAAAGACAGGATTGGGGAAAGAAAGAGACAGTCAGGACTGGGGAAAGAGAGTGACAGCCAGGACTGGGGAAAGAGAGAGACAGACAGGACTGGGGAAAGAGAGACACAGACAGGACTGGAGAAAGAGAGAGACAGACAGGACTGGGAAAAGAGAGAGACAGTCAGGATTGGGAAAAGAGAGAGTCAGACAGGATTAGGGAAAGAGAGAGGCAGACAGGACTGGGGAAAGAGAGAGACAGTCAGGACTGGGGAAAGAGAGAGAGACAGACAGTACTGCGGAAAGAAAGAGACAGGACTGGGGAAAGAGAGGCAAAGAGGAATGGGGAAAGAGACAGACGGACAGAACGGGGAAAGAGAGACAGACATATGGACAGGACTGTAGGAGGAGAGAGATAGACAGTATTGGGGAAAGAGAGAGACAGACAGGAGTGGGGCAAGAGAGAGAGAGAGAGGATTGGGGAAAGAGAGAGAGAGAGAGACTGGATCGGGGAAAGAGAGAGATAGACACACAGGACTGGGGAAAGAGAGAGACTGACAGGACTGGGGAAAGAGGGAGAGAGAAAAACAGGACTGGGGAAAGGGAGAGACAGTCAGGATTGGGAAAAGAGAGAGTCAGACAGGATTGGTGGAAGAGAGAGACAGACCAGACTGGGAAAAGAGAGACAGACATGATGGGGGAAAGAGAGAGAAAGACAGGACTGGAGAAAGAGATGGGGTAAGAGAGAGACAGACAGGACTGGGGAAAGTGAGAGACAGACAGGATTGGGGAAAGAGGTAGGGAAAGAGAGAGAGAGACAGGATTGGGGAAAGAGAGAGAGTGAGACAGGATTGAAGAAAGAGAGAGAGACACACAGGACTGGGGAAAGAGAGAGAGAGAGGAATGGGGAAAGAGAGAGACAGACAGGATTGGGGAAAGAGAGAGACAGATAGGACAGGGGAAAGAGAGAGACAGATAGGTCTGGGGAAAGAGAGAGGCAGACAGGAGTGGGAAAGAGAGAGAGAGAGAGAGACAGGACTGGGGAAAGAGAGAGACAGAGAGAGAGAGAGAGAGAGAGAGACCGGACTGGGGAAAGAGAGAGACAGACAGGACTGGGGAAAGAGAGTGGCAGATAGGACTGGAGAAAGAGATGGGGCAAGATATAGACAGACAGTACTAGGCAAAGAGAGAGACAGACAGGACTGGGGAAAGAGAGAGGCAGACAGGAGTGGGGGAAGAGAGAGAGAGAGAGAGACAGGACTGGGGAAAGAGAGAGACAGGCAGGAGTGGGGAAAGAGAGAGAGAGAGAGAGAGACAGGACTGGGGAAAGAGAGAGAGAGAGAGAGAGACTGGACTGGGGAAAGAGAGAGTCAGACAGGACTGGGGAAAGAGAGAGGCAGACACGACTGGAGAAAGAGATGGGGAAAGAGAGAGACAGACAGGACTAGGGAAAGAGAGAGACAGACAGGACTGGGGAAAGAGAGAGACACACAGGACTGGGCAAAGAGATAGGGAAAGAGAGAGAGAGAGAGAACAGGATTGGGTAAAGAGAGAGAGAGAGACAGGATTGGGGAAAGAGAGAGAGAGACACAGGACTGGGGAAAGAGAGAGAGAGAGGGGAATGGGGAAAGAGAGAGACAGTCAGGACTGGGGAAAGAGAGAGACAGACAGGTCTGGGGAAACAGAGAGGCAGACAGGAGTGGGGCAAGAGAGAGAGAGAGAGAGGATTGGGGAAAGAGAGAGAGAGAGAGAGAAACAGGACTGGGGAAAGGGAGAGACAGACAGGATTGGGGAAAGAGGGGGTTAGTGAGAACTGGGGAAAGAGAGAGAAGACGGGACTGGGGAAGGAGAGAGACAGACAGGATTGGGGAAAGGGAGAGACAGACAGGACTAGGGAAAGAGAGAGACAGACAGGACAGGGGAAAGAGAGGGACTGACAGGACCGGGGAAAGAGAGAGAGAGAGAGAGAGAGAAACAGGACTGGGGAAAGGGAGAGACAGACAGGATTGGGGAAAGAGGGGGTTAGTGAGAACTGGGGAAAGAGAGAGAAGACGGGACTGGGGAAGGAGAGAGACAGACAGGATTGGGGAAAGGGAGAGACAGACAGGACTAGGGAAAGAGAGAGACAGACAGGACTGGGAAAAGAGAGAGTCAGACAGGACTGGGGAAAGAGAGAGACAGACATGATGGGGGAAAGAGGGGGATAGTGAGGACTGGGGAAAGAGAGAGACAGACAGGACTGGGGAAAGAGAGAGATAGACAGGAGTGGGAAAAGAAAGAGGCAGACAGGAGTGGGGAAAGAGATGGGGAAAGATAGAGACAGACAGGACTAGGGAAAGAGAGAGACAGACAAGACTGGGGAAAGAGAGAGGCAGACAGGAGTGGGGAAAGAGAGAGAGAGAGAGAGACAGGACTGGGGAAAGAGAGAGACAGACAGGAATGGGGAAAGAGAGAGAGAGAGAGAGAGAGACAGGACTGGGGAAAGAGAGAGACAGAGAGAGAGAGACCGGACTGGGGAAAGAGAGAGACAGACAGGACTGGGGAAAGAGAGAGGCAGACACGACTGGAGAAAGAGATGGTGAAAGAGAGAGACAGACAGGACTAGGGAAAGAGAGAGACAGACAGGACTGGGGAAAGAGAGAGACAGACAGGACTGGGGAAAGAGAGAGACAGACAGGATTGGGAAAAGAGAGAGTCAGACAGGATTGGGGAAAGAGAGAGACAGACAGGAGTGGGGAAAGATAGAGAGAGAGACAGGACTGGGGAAAGAGAGAGACAGACAGGAGTGGGGAAAGAGAGAGAGACAGGACTGGGGAAAGAGAGAGAGAGAGAGACCGTACTGTGGAAATAGAGAGACAGACAGGAGTGGGGAAAGATAGAGAGAGAGACAGGACTGGGGAAAGAGAGAGTCAGACAGGAGTGGGGAAAGAGAGAGAGACAGGACTGGGGAAAGAAAGAGACAGTCAGGACTGGGGATAGAGAGTGTCAGCCAGTACTGGGAAAAGAGAGAGACAGTCAGTATTGGGAATAGAGAGAGTCAGACAGGATTGGGCAAAGAAAGAGACAGTCAGGAATGGGGAAAGAGAGAGAGAGAGAGAGAGAGACAGGACTGGGGAAAGAGAGAGACAGAGAGAGAGAGAGAGAGAAAGACCGGACTGGGGAAAGAGAGAGACAGACAGGACTGGGGAAAGAGAGAGGCAGACACGACTGGAGAAAGAGATGGTGAAAGAGAGAGACAGACAGAACTAGGGAAAGAGAGAGACAGACAGGACTGGGGAAAGAGAGAGGCAGACAGGATTGGGGAAAGAGATAGGGAAAGAGAGAGAGAGAGAGGATTGGGGAAAGAGAGAGAGAGAGAGAGACAGGATTGGGGAAAGAGAGAGACACACAGGACTGGGGAAACAGAGAGGCAGACAGGAGTGGGGCAAGAGAGAAAGAGAGAGAGGATTGAGGAAAGAGAGAGAGAGAGACAGGATCAGGGAAAGAGAGAGAGACACACAGGACTGGGGAAAGAGAGAGACTGACAGGACTGGGGAAAGAGAGAGAGAGAGAGAGAAAAACAGGACTGGGGAAAGGGAGAGACAGACAGGATTGGGGAAAAAGGACAATAGTGAGAACTGGGGAAAGAGGGAGACAGACAGGACTGGGGAAAGAGAGAGACTGACAGGAATGGGGAAATGAGAGAAGGCAGACAGGACTGGGGAAAGAGAGAGACAGACAGGACTGCGAAAAGAGAGGGACAGTCAGGATTGGGAAAAGAGAGAGTCAGGCAGGACTTGGGAAAGAGAGAGAGAGACATGACTGGGGAAAGGGAGAGACAGACAGGACAGGGGAAAGAGAGAGACTGACAGGACTGGGGAAAGAGAGAGAGAGAGAGAGAGAAACAGGACTGGGGAAAGGGAGAGACAGACAGGATTGGGGAAAGAGGGAGTTAGTGAGGACTGGGGAAAGAGAGAGAAGACGGGACTGGGGAAGGAGAGAGACAGACAGGATTGGGGAAAGGGAGAGACAGACAGGACTGAGAAAAGAGAGAGAAAGACAGGATTGGGAAAAGAGAGAGACAGAGAGTACTGGGGAAAGAGAGAGACAGACAGGAGTGGGAAAAGAGAGAGTCAGACAGGACTGGGAAAAGAGAGAGACAGACATGATGGGGGAAAGAGGGGGATAGTGAGGACTGGGGAAAGAGAGAGACAGACAAGACTGGGGAAAGAGAGAGATAGACAGGAGTGGGAATAGAGAGAGACAGTCAGGATTGGGAAAAGAGAGAGTCAGACAGGACTGGGGAAAGAGAGAGACAGACATGATGGGGGAAAGAGAGAGACAGACAGGACTAGGGAAAGAGAGAGACAGACAGGTCTGGGGAAAGAGAGAGGCAGACAGGTCTGGGGAAAGAGAGAGGCAGACAGGAGTGGGGAAAGAGAGAGATAGACAGGTCTGGGGAAAGAGAGAGGCAGACAGGAGTGGGGAAAGAGAGAGAGAGAGACAGGACTGGGGAAAGAGAGAGAGAGAGACAGGACTGGTGAATGAGAGAGACAGACAGGTGTGGGGAATGAGAGAGAGAGAGAGACAGGACTGGGGAAAGAGAGAGAGAGAGAGAGACCGGACTGGGGAAAGAGAGAGACAGACAGGACTGGCAAAGAGAGAGACAGACAGGTCAGAGGAAAAGGAGAGACTGACAGGACTGGGGAAAGAGATAGAGAGAGAGACAGGACTGGGGAAAGAGAGAGACAGACAGGACTGGGGAAACAGAGAGACAGACAGGACTGGGGAAAGAGAGAGAGAGACAAGACTGGGGAAAGAAAGAGACAGTCAGGACTGGGGACAGAGAGTGACAGCCAGTACTGGGAAAAGAGAGAGAAAGTCAGGATTGGGAAAAGAGAGAGTCAGACAGGATTGGGGATAGAGAGAGAGAAAGACAGGATTGGGGAAAGAGAGAGACAGACAGGACTGCGAAAAGAGAGGGACAGTCAGGATTGGGAAAAGAGAGAGTCAGGCAGGACTTGGGAAAGAGAGAGAGAGACATGACTGGGGAAAGGGAGAGACAGACAGGACAGGGGAAAGAGAGAGACTGACAGGACTGGGGAAAGAGAGAGAGAGAGAGAAACAGGACTGGGGAAAGGGAGAGACAGACAGGATTGGGGAAAGATGGAGTTAGTGAGGACTGGGGAAAGAGAGAGAAGATGGGACTGGGGAAGGAGAGAGACAGACAGGATTGGGGAAAGGGAGAGACAGACAGGACTGAGAAAAGAGAGAGAGAGACAGGATTGGGAAAAGAGAGAGACAGAGAGTACTGGGGAAAGAGAGAGACAGACAGGAGTGGGAAAAGAGAGAGTCAGACAGGACTGGGGAAAGAGAGAGACAGACATGATGGGGGAAAGAGGGGGATAGTGAGGACTGGGGAAAGAGAGAGACAGACAAGACTGGGGAAAGAGAGAGATAGACAGGAGTGGGAATAGAGAGAGACAGTCAGGATTGGGAAAAGAGAGAGTCAGACAGGACTGGGGAAAGAGAGAGACAGACATGATGGGGGAAAGAGAGAGACAGACAGGACTAGGGAAAGAGAGAGACAGACAGGTCTGGGGAAAGAGAGAGGCAGACAGGTCTGGGGAAAGAGAGAGGCAGACAGGAGTGGGGAAAGAGAGAGATAGACAGGTCTGGGGAAAGAGAGAGGCAGACAGGAGTGGGGAAAGAGAGAGAGAGAGACAGGACTGGGGAAAGAGAGAGAGAGAGACAGGACTGGTGAATGAGAGAGACAGACAGGTGTGGGGAATGAGAGAGAGAGAGAGAGACAGGACTGGGGAAAGAGAGAGAGAGAGAGAGACCGGACTGGGGAAAGAGAGAGACAGACAGGACTGGCAAAGAGAGAGACAGACAGGTCAGAGGAAAAGGAGAGACTGACAGGACTGGGGAAAGAGAGAGAGAGAGAGAGACAGGACTGGGGAAAGAGAGAGAGAGAGAGAGAAACAGGACTGGGGAGAGGGAGAGACAGACAGGATTGGGGAAGGAGGGGGATAGTGAGGACTGGGGAAAGAGAGAGACAGACAGGACTGGGGAAACAGAGAGACAGACAGGACTGGGGAAAGAGAGAGAGAGACAAGACTGGGGAAAGAAAGAGACAGTCAGGACTGGGGACAGAGAGTGACAGCCAGTACTGGGAAAAGAGAGAGAAAGTCAGGATTGGGAAAAGAGAGAGTCAGACAGGATTGGGGATAGAGAGAGAGAAAGACAGGATTGGGGAAAGAAAGAGACAGTCAGGACTGGGGAAAGAGAGTGACAGCCAGGACTGGGGAAAGAGAGAGACAGACAGGACTGGGGAAAGAGAGACACAGACAGGACTGGAGAAAGAGAGAGACAGACAGGACTGGGAAAAGAGAGAGACAGTCAGGATTGGGAAAAGAGAGAGTCAGACAGGATTAGGGAAAGAGAGAGGCAGACAGGACTGGGGAAAGAGAGAGACAGACATGATGGGGGAAAGAGGGGGATAGTGAGGACTGGGGAAAGAGAGAGACAGACAGGACTGGGGATAGAGAGAGATAGACAGGAGTGGGAAAAGAGAGAGACAGTCAGGATTGGGAAAAGAGAGAGAGAGAGAGAGAAACAGGACTGGGGAAAGAGAGAGACAGACATGATGGGGGAAAGAGAGAGACAGACAGGACTAGGGAAAGAGAGAGACAGACAGGTCTGGGGAAAGAGAGAGGCAGACAGGAGTGGGGAAAGAGAGAGAGAGAGAGACAGGACTGGGGAAAGAGAGAGAGAGAGACAGGACTGGTGAATGAGAGAGGCAGACAGGACTGGAGAAAGAGATGGGGAAAGATAGAGACAGACAGGACTAGGGAAAGAGAGAGACAGACAGGACTGGGGAAAGAGAGAGGCAGACAGGAGTGGGGAAAGAGAGAGAGAGAGAGAGACAGGACTGGGGAAAGAGAGAGACAGACAGGAATGGGGAAAGAGAGAGAGAGAGAGAGAGACAGGACTGGGGAAAGAGAGAGACAGAGAGAGAGAGAGAGAGACCGGACTGGGGAAAGAGAGAGACAGACAGGACTGGGGAAAGAGAGAGGCAGACACGACTGGAGAAAGAGATGGTGAAAGAGAGAGACAGACAGGACTAGGCAAAGAGAGAGACAGACAGGACTGGGGAAAGAGAGAGTCAGACAGGATTGGGGAAAGAGATAGGGAAAGAGAGAGAGAGAGACAGGATTGGGGAAAGAGAGAGAGAGAGAGACAGGATTGGGGAAAGAGAGAGACACACAGGACTGGGGAAAGAGAGAGAGAGAGAGGGGAATGGGGAAAGAGAGAGACAGACAGGTCTGGGGAAACAGAGAGGCGGACAGGAGTGGGGCAAGAGAGAAAGAGAGAGAGGATTGAGGAAAGAGAGAGAGACACACAGGACTGGGGAAAGAGAGAGAGAGAGAGAGAAAAACAGGACTGGGGAAAGGGAGAGACAGACAGGATTGGGGAAAAAGAACAATAGTGAGGACTGGGGAAAGAGAGAGACAGACAGGACTGGGGAAAGAGAGAGACTGACAGGAATGGGGAAATGAGAGAAGGCAGACAGGACTGGGGAAAGAGAGAGACAGACAGGACTGCGAAAAGAGAGGGACAGTCAGGATTGGGAAAAGAGAGAGTCAGGCAGGACTTGGGAAAGAGAGAGAGAGACATGACTGGGGAAAGGGAGAGACAGACAGGACAGGGGAAAGAGAGAGACTGACAGGACTGGGGAAAGAGAGAGAGAGAGAGAAACAGGACTGGGGAAAGGGAGAGACAGACAGGATTGGGGAAAGATGGAGTTAGTGAGGACTGGGGAAAGAGAGAGAAGATGGGACTGGGGAAGGAGAGAGACAGACAGGATTGGGGAAAGGGAGAGACAGACAGGACTGAGAAAAGAGAGAGAGAGACAGGATTGGGAAAAGAGAGAGACAGAGAGTACTGGGGAAAGAGAGAGACAGACAGGAGTGGGAAAAGAGAGAGTCAGACAGGACTGGGGAAAGAGAGAGACAGACATGATGGGGGAAAGAGGGGGATAGTGAGGACTGGGGAAAGAGAGAGACAGACAAGACTGGGGAAAGAGAGAGATAGACAGGAGTGGGAATAGAGAGAGACAGTCAGGATTGGGAAAAGAGAGAGTCAGACAGGACTGGGGAAAGAGAGAGACAGACATGATGGGGGAAAGAGAGAGACAGACAGGACTAGGGAAAGAGAGAGACAGACAGGTCTGGGGAAAGAGAGAGGCAGACAGGTCTGGGGAAAGAGAGAGGCAGACAGGAGTGGGGAAAGAGAGAGATAGACAGGTCTGGGGAAAGAGAGAGGCAGACAGGAGTGGGGAAAGAGAGAGAGAGAGACAGGACTGGGGAAAGAGAGAGAGAGAGACAGGACTGGTGAATGAGAGAGACAGACAGGTGTGGGGAATGAGAGAGAGAGAGAGACAGGACTGGGGAAAGAGAGAGAGAGAGAGAGACCGGACTGGGGAAAGAGAGAGACAGACAGGACTGGCAAAGAGAGAGACAGACAGGTCAGAGGAAAAGGAGAGACTGACAGGACTGGGGAAAGAGAGAGAGAGAGAGAGACAGGACTGGGGAAAGAGAGAGAGAGAGAGAGAAACAGGACTGGGGAGAGGGAGAGACAGACAGGATTGGGGAAGGAGGGGGATAGTGAGGACTGGGGAAAGAGAGAGACAGACAGGACTGGGGAAACAGAGAGACAGACAGGACTGGGGAAAGAGAGAGAGAGACAAGACTGGGGAAAGAAAGAGACAGTCAGGACTGGGGATAGAGAGTGACAGCCAGTACTGGGAAAAGAGAGAGAAAGTCAGGATTGGGAAAAGAGAGAGTCAGACAGGATTGGGGATAGAGAGAGAGAAAGACAGGATTGGGGAAAGAAAGAGACAGTCAGGACTGGGGAAAGAGAGTGACAGCCAGGACTGGGGAAAGAGAGAGACAGACAGGACTGGGGAAAGAGAGACACAGACAGGACTGGAGAAAGAGAGAGACAGACAGGACTGGGAAAAGAGAGAGACAGTCAGGATTGGGAAAAGAGAGAGTCAGACAGGATTAGGGAAAGAGAGAGGCAGACAGGACTGGGGAAAGAGAGAGACAGTCAGGACTGGGGAAAGAGAGAGAGACAGACAGTACTGCGGAAAGAAAGAGACAGGACTGGGGAAAGAGAGGCAAAGAGGAATGGGGAAAGAGAGAGACGGACAGAACGGGGAAAGAGAGACAGACATATAGACAGGACTGTAGGAGGAGAGAGATAGACAGGATTGGGGAAAGAGAGAGACAGACGGGACAGGGGAAAGGGAGAGACACAGAGAATAAGCGAGAGAGAGAGAGACAGACAGACAGGACTGGGGAAAGAGGGAGACAGTCAGGTCTGTGGAAAGAGAGAGACAGACAGGACTGGGGAAAGAGAGAGAGACAGATAGAAAGGTTGTTGAAAGAGAGAGAGAGAGACTGACAGGACTGGAGAAAGAGACACAAAAAGGACTGGGGAAAGAGAGAGACAGACAGGTCTGTGGAAAGAGAGAGATGGACAGGACAGGAAAAGATTGAGAGAGACAGACAGACAGACAGGACTGTGGAGAGAGAGAGATAGACAGTATTGGGGAAAGAGAGCGAGAGACAGGATTGGGGAACGAGAGAGACAGTCAGGACTGCGGAAAGAGAGGGACAGACAGGACTGGGGACAGAGAGAGACAGACAGGACTGGGGAAAGAGAGAGAGACAGCAAGGACTGCAGAAAGAGAGAGACAGACAGGACTAGGGAAAGAGAGAGACAGAGCTGAAAATGTGTTGCTGGAAAAGCGCAGCAGGTCATGCAGCATCTAAGGAACAGGAGAATCGACGTTTCGGGCATAAGCCCTTCTTCAGGACTGCGGAAAGAGAGAGACTAACAGGACTGGGTCATAGAACATAGAACATAGAACAATACAGCACAGAACAGGCCCTTCGGCCCACGATGTTGTGCCGAACATTTGTCCTAGCTTAAGCACCCATCCATGTACCTATCCGATTGCCGCTGAAAGGTCACCAAAGATTCTGACTCTACCACTCCCACAGGCAGCGCATTCCATGCCCCCACCACTCTCTGGGTAAAGAACCCACCCCTGACATCTCCCCTATACCTTCCACCCTTCACCTTAAATTTATGTCCCCTTGTAACACTCTGTTGCACCCGGGGAAAAGGTTTCTGACTGTCTACTCTATCTATTCCTCTGATCATCTTATAAACCTCTATCAAGTCACCCCTCATCCTTCGCCGTTCCAACGAGAAAAGGCCTAGCACTCTCATCCTATCCTCATACGACCTATTCTCCATTCCAGGCAACATCCTGGTAAATCTCCTCTGCACCCTCTCCAAAGCTTCCACATCTTTCCTAAAGTGAGGTGACCAGAACTGCACACAGTACTCCAAATGTGGCCTAACCAAAGTCCTGTACAGTTGCAACATCACTTCACGACTCTTGAATTCAATCCCTCTGCTAATGAACGCTAATACACCATAGGCCTTCTTACAAGCTCTATCCACCTGAGTGGCAACTTTCAAACATTTATGAACATAGACCCCAAGATCCCTCTGTTCCTCCACCTCACTAAGGACCCTACCGTTAACCCTGTATTCCGCATTCTTATTTATCTTTCCAAAATGGACAACCTCACACTTGGCAGGGTTGAACTCCATCTGCCACTCCTCAGCCCTGCTCTGCATCATATCTAAGTCCCTTTGCAGCCGACAACAGCCCTCCTCACTATCCACAACTCCACCAATCTTCGTATCATCTGCAAATTTACTGACCCACCCTTCGACTCCCTCATCCAAGTCATTAATAAAAATTACAAACAGCAGAGGACCCAGAACTGATCCCTGCGGACCTCCACTTGTAACTGGGCTCCAGGCTGAATATTTGCCATCTACCACCACTCTCTGACTTTGACCGGTTAGCCAGTTTTCTAACCAATTGGCCAAATTTCCCTCTATCCCATGCCTCCTGACTTTCCGCATAAGCCTACCATGGGGTCGAGAGAGAGACAGTCAGAACTGGGGAAAGAGAGAGAAAGAGAGTGACAGGACTGGGGAAAGAGAGAGGCAAAGAGGGCTGGGGAAAGTGAGAGACAGACAGTTCTGGGGAAAGAGAAGGACAGACAGGATTGGAGAAAGAGAGAGTCAGACAGGACTGGGGAAAGAGATACAGCGAATGAGAGGGAGCAAGAGAGAGACATTCAGGATTGGGGAAAGAGAGAGAAAGACAGGATTGGGGAAAGAAAGAGACAGTCAGGACTGGGGAAAGAGAGTGACAGCCAGGACTGGGGAAAGAGAGAGACAGACAGGACTGGGGAAAGAGAGACACAGACAGGACTGGAGAAAGAGAGAGACAGACAGGACTGGGAAAAGAGAGAGACAGTCAGGATTGGGAAAAGAGAGAGTCAGACAGGATTAGGGAAAGAGAGAGGCAGACAGGACTGGGGAAAGAGAGAGAGAGAGACAGGACTGGGGAAAGAGAGACAGGACTGGTGAATGAGAGAGACAGACAGGTGTGGGGAATGAGAGAGAGAGAGAGACAGGACTGGGGAAAGAGAGAGAGAGAGAGACCGGACTGGGGAAAGAGAGAGACAGACAGGACTGGCAAAGAGAGAGACAGACAGGTCAGAGGAAAAGGAGAGACTGACAGGACTGGGGAAAGAGAGAGAGAGAGAGAGAGAGAGACAGGACTGGGGAAAGAGAGAGAGAGAGAGAGAAACAGGACTGGGGAGAGGGAGAGACAGACAGGATTGGGGAAGGAGGGGGATAGTGAGGACTGGGGAAAGAGAGAGACAGACAGGACTGGGGAAAGAGAGAGACAGCCAAGATTGGGGAAAGAGAGAGACAGACAGGACTGGGGAAAGAGAGAGAGAGACAAGACTGGGGAAAGAAAGAGACAGTCAGGACTGGGGATAGAGAGTGACAGCCAGTACTGGGAAAAGAGAGAGAAAGTCAGGATTGGGAAAAGAGAGAGTCAGACAGGATTGGGGATAGAGAGAGAGAAAGACAGGATTGGGGAAAGAAAGAGACAGTCAGGACTGGGGAAAGAGAGTGACAGCCAGGACTGGGGAAAGAGAGAGACAGACAGGACTGGGGAAAGAGAGACACAGACAGGACTGGAGAAAGAGAGAGACAGACAGGACTGGGAAAAGAGAGAGACAGTCAGGATTGGGAAAAGAGAGAGTCAGACAGGATTAGGGAAAGAGAGAGGCAGACAGGACTGGGGAAAGAGAGAGACAGTCAGGACTGGGGAAAGAGAGAGAGACAGACAGTACTGCGGAAAGAAAGAGACAGGACTGGGGAAAGAGAGGCAAAGAGGAATGGGGAAAGAGAGAGACGGACAGAACGGGGAAAGAGAGACAGACATATAGACAGGACTGTAGGAGGAGAGAGATAGACAGGATTGGGGAAAGAGAGAGACAGACGGGACAGGGGAAAGGGAGAGACACAGAGAATAAGCGAGAGAGAGAGAGACAGACAGACAGGACTGGGGAAAGAGGGAGACAGTCAGGTCTGTGGAAAGAGAGAGACAGACAGGACTGGGGAAAGAGAGAGAGACAAATAGAAAGGTTATTGAAAGAGAGAGAGAGAGACTGACAGGACTGGAGAAAGAGACACAAAAAGGACTGGGGAAAGAGAGAGACAGACAGGTCTGTGGAAAGAGAGAGATGGACAGGACAGGAAAAGATTGAGAGAGACAGACAGACAGGACTGTGGAGAGAGAGAGATAGACAGTATTGGGGAAAGAGAGCGAGAGACAGGATTGGGGAACGAGAGAGACAGTCAGGACTGCGGAAAGAGAGGGACAGACAGGACTGGGGACAGAGAGAGACAGACAGGACTGGGGAAAGAGAGAGAGACAGCAAGGACTGCAGAAAGAGAGAGACAGACAGGACTAGGGAAAGAGAGAGACAGAGCTGAAAATGTGTTGCTGGAAAAGCGCAGCAGGTCATGCAGCATCTAAGGAACAGGAGAATCGACGTTTCGGGCATAAGCCCTTCTTCAGGACTGCGGAAAGAGAGAGACTAACAGGACTGGGTCATAGAACATAGAACATAGAACAATACAGCACAGAACAGGCCCTTCGGCCCACGATGTTGTGCCGAACATTTGTCCAAGCTTAAGCACCCATCCATGTACCTATCCAATTGCCGCTGAAAGGTCACCAAAGATTCTGACTCTACCACTCCCACAGGCAGCGCATTCCATGCCCCCACCACTCTCTGGGTAGAGAACCCACCCCTGACATCTCCCCTATACCTTCCACCCTTCACCTTAAATTTATGTCCCCTTGTAACACTCTGTTGCACCCGGGGAAAAGGTTTCTGACTGTCTACTCTATCTATTCCTCTGATCATCTTATAAACCTCTATCAAGTCACCCCTCATCCTTCGCCGTTCCAACGAGAAAAGGCCTAGCACTCTCATCCTATCCTCATACGACCTATTCTCCATTCCAGGCAACATCCTGGTAAATCTCCTCTGCACCCTCTCCAAAGCTTCCACATCTTTCCTAAAGTGAGGTGACCAGAACTGCACACAGTACTCCAAATGTGGCCTAACCAAAGTCCTGTACAGTTGCAACATCACTTCACGACTCTTGAATTCAATCCCTCTGCTAATGAACGCTAATACACCATAGGCCTTCTTACAAGCTCTATCCACCTGAGTGGCAACTTTCAAACATTTATGAACATAGACCCCAAGATCCCTCTGTTCCTCCACCTCACTAAGGACCCTACCGTTAACCCTGTATTCCGCATTCTTATTTATCTTTCCAAAATGGACAACCTCACACTTGGCAGGGTTGAACTCCATCTGCCACTCCTCAGCCCTGCTCTGCATCATATCTAAGTCCCTTTGCAGCCGACAACAGCCCTCCTCACTATCCACAACTCCACCAATCTTCGTATCATCTGCAAATTTACTGACCCACCCTTCGACTCCCTCATCCAAGTCATTAATAAAAATTACAAACAGCAGAGGACCCAGAACTGATCCCTGCGGACCTCCACTTGTAACTGGGCTCCAGGCTGAATATTTGCCATCTACCACCACTCTCTGACTTTGACCGGTTAGCCAGTTTTCTAACCATTTGGCCAAATTTCCCTCTATCCCATGCCTCCTGACTTTCCGCATAAGCCTACCATGGGGTCGAGAGAGAGACAGTCAGAACTGGGGAAAGAGAGAGAAAGAGAGTGACAGGACTGGGGAAAGAGAGAGGCAAAGAGGGCTGGGGAAAGTGAGAGACAGACAGTTCTGGGGAAAGAGAAGGACAGACAGGATTGGAGAAAGAGAGTCAGACAGGACTGGGGAAAGAGATACAGCGAATGAGAGGGAGCAAGAGAGAGACATTCAGGATTGGGGAAAGAGAGAGAAAGACAGGATTGGGGAAAGAAAGAGACAGTCAGGACTGGGGAAAGAGAGTGACAGCCAGGACTGGGGAAAGAGAGAGACAGACAAGACTGGGGAAAGAGAGACACAGACAGGACTGGAGAAAGAGAGAGACAGACAGGACTGGGAAAAGAGAGAGACAGTCAGGATTGGGAAAAGAGAGAGTCAGACAGGATTAGGGAAAGAGAGAGGCAGACAGGACTGGGGAAAGAGAGAGACAGTCAGGACTGGGGAAAGAGAGAGAGACAGACAGTACTGCGGAAAGAAAGAGACAGGACTGGGGAAAGAGAGGCAAAGAGGAATGGGGAAAGAGAGAGACGGACAGAACGGGGAAAGAGAGACAGACATATAGACAGGACTGTAGGAGGAGAGAGATAGACAGGATTGGGGAAAGAGAGAGACAGACGGGACGGGGAAAGGGAGAGACACAGAGAATAAGCGAGAGAGAGAGAGACAGACAGACAGGACTGGGGAAAGAGGGAGACAGTCAGGTCTGTGGAAAGAGAGAGACAGACAGGACTGGGGAAAGAGAGAGACAGATAGAAAGGTTGTTGAAAGAGAGAGAGAGAGACTGACAGGACTGGAGAAAGAGACACAAAAAGGACTGGGGAAAGAGAGAGACAGACAGGTCTGTGGAAAGAGAGAGATGGACAGGAGTGGGAAAGAGAGAGAGAGAGAGAGACAGGACTGGGGAAAGAGAGAGACAGAGAGAGAGAGAGAGAGACCGGACTGGGGAAAGAGAGTGGCAGATAGGACTGGAGAAAGAGATGGGGCAAGATATAGACAGACAGTACTAGGCAAAGAGAGAGACAGACAGGACTGGGGAAAGAGAGAGGCAGACAGGAGTGGGGGAAGAGAGAGAGAGAGAGAGACAGGACTGGGGAAAGAGAGAGACAGACAGGATTGGGGAAAGAGAGAGACAGAGAGGACAGGGGAAAGAGAGAGACAGACAGGTCTGGGGAAAGAGTGAGGCAGACAGGAGTGGGAAAGAGAGAGAGAGAGAGACAGGACTGGGGAAAGAGAGAGACAGAGAGAGAGAGAGAGAGAGAGAGACCGGACTGGGGAAAGAGAGAGACAGACAGGACTGGGGAAAGAGAGTGGCAGATAGGACTGGAGAAAGAGATGGGGCAAGATATAGACAGACAGTACTAGGCAAAGAGAGAGACAGACAGGACTGGGGAAAGAGAGAGGCAGACAGGAGTGGGGGAAGAGAGAGAGAGAGAGAGACAGGACTGGGGAAAGAGAGAGACAGACAGGAGTGGGGAAAGAGAGAGAGAGAGAGAGAGAGACAGGACTGGGGAAAGAGAGAGACAGAGAGAGAGAGAGAGACTGGACTGGGGAAAGAGAGAGTCAGACAGGACTGGGGAAAGAGAGAGGCAGACACGACTGGAGAAAGAGATGGGGAAAGAGAGAGACAGACAGGACTAGGGAAAGAGAGAGACAGACAGGACTGGGGAAAGAGAGAGGCAGACAGGATTGGGCAAAGAGATAGGGAAAGAGAGAGAGAGAGAGGATTGGGGAAAGAGAGAGAGAGACACAGGACTGGGGAAAGAGAGAGAGAGAGGGGAATGGGGAAAGAGAGAGACAGTCAGGACTGGGGAAAGAGAGAGACAGACAGGTCTGGGGAAACAGAGAGGCAGACAGGAGTGGGGCAAGAGAGAGAGAGAGAGAGGATTGGGGAAAGAGAGAGAGAGAGAGACAGGATCGGGGAAAGAGAGAGAGACACACAGGACTGGGGCAAGAGAGAGACTGACAGGACTGGGGAAAGAGAGAGAGAGAGAAAAACAGGACTGGGGAAAGGGAGAGACTGACAGGTTTGGGGAAAATGGGCAATAATGAGGACTGGGGAAAGAGAGAGACAGACAGGACTGGGGAAAGAGAGAGACAGACAGGACTGGGGAAAGAGAGAGACTGACAGAACTGGGGCAAGAGAGAGAGAGACACATGACTGGGGAAAGGGAGAGACAGACAGGACAGGGGAAAGAGAGAGACTGACAGGACTGGGGAAAGAGAGAGAGAGAGAGAGAGAAACAGGACTGGGGAAAGGGAGAGACAGACAGGATTGGGGAAAGAGGGGGTTAGTGAGGACTGGGGAAAGAGAGAGAAGACGGGACTGGGGAAGGAGAGAGACAGACAGGATTGGGGAAAGTGAGAGACAGACAGGACTAGGGAAAGAGAGAGACAGACAGGACTGGGAAAAGAGAGAGTCAGACAGGACTGGGGAAAGAGAGAGACAGACATGATGGGGGAAAGAGGGGGATAGTGAGGACTGGGGAAAGAGAGAGACAGACAGGACTGGGGAAAGAGAGAGATAGACAGGAGTGGGAAAAGAGAGAGACAGTCAGGATTGGGAAAAGAGAGAGAGAGAGAGAGAGAGAAACAGGACTGGGGAAAGAGAGAGACAGACATGATGGGGGAAAGAGAGAGACAGACAGGAGTGGGGAAAGAGAGAGAGAGACAGGACTGGGGAAAGAGAGAGAGAGAGACAGGACTGGTGAATGAGAGAGGCAGACAGGAGTGGAGAAAGAGATGGGGAAAGATAGAGACAGACAGGACTAGGGAAAGAGAGAGACAGACAGGACTGGGGAAAGAGAGAGGCAGACAGGAGTGGGGAAAGAGAGAGAGAGAGAGACAGGACTGGGGAAAGAGAGAGACAGACAGGAATGGGGAAAGAGAGAGAGAGAGAGAGAGAGAGACAGGACAGGGGAAAGAGAGAGACAGAGAGAGAGAGAGAGTGACCGGACTGGGGAAAGAGAGAGACAGACAGGACTGGGGAAAGAGAGAGGCAGACACGACTGGAGAAAGAGATGGTGAAAGAGAGAGACAGACAGGACTAGGCAAAGAGAGAGACAGACAGGACTGGGGAAAGAGAGAGGCAGACAGGATTGGGGAAAGAGATAGGGAAAGAGAGAGAGAGAGACAGGATTGGGGAAAGAGAGAGAGAGAGACAGGATTGGGGAATGAGAGAGACACACAGGACTGGGGAAAGAGAGAGAGAGAGAGGGGAATGGGGAAAGAGAGAGACAGACAGGTCAGGGGAAACAGAGAGGCGGACAGGAGTGGGGCAAGAGAGAAAGAGAGAGAGGATTGAGGAAAGAGAGAGAGAGAGACAGGATCAGGGAAAGAGAGAGAGACACACAGGACTGGGGAAAGAGAGAGACTGACAGGACTGGGGAAAGAGAGAGAGACAGAGAGAAAAACAGGACTGGGGAAAGGGAGAGACAGACAGGATTGGGGAAAATGGACAATAGTGAGGACTGGGGAAAGAGAGAGACAGACAGGACTGGGGAAAGAGAGAGACTGACAGGAATGGGGAAATGAGAGAAGGCAGACAGGACTGGGGAAAGAGAGAGACAGACAGGACTGCGAAAAGAGAGGGACAGTCAGGATTGGGAAAAGAGAGAATCAGGCAGGACTTGGGAAAGAGAGAGAGAGACATGACTGGGGAAAGGGAGAGACAGACAGGACAGGGGAAAGAGAGAGACTGACAGGACTGGGGAAAGAGAGAGAGAGAGAGAAACAGGACTGGGGAAAGGGAGAGACAGACAGGATTGGGGAAAGATGGAGTTAGTGAGGACTGGGGAAAGAGAGAGAAGACGGGACTGGGGAAGGAGAGAGACAGACAGGATTGGGGAAAGGGAGAGACAGACAGGACTGAGAAAAGAGAGAGAGAGACAGGATTGGGAAAAGAGAGAGACAGAGAGTACTGGGGAAAGAGAGAGACAGACAGGAGTGGGAAAAGAGAGAGTCAGACAGGACTGGGGAAAGAGAGAGACAGACATGATGTGGGAAAGAGGGGGATAGTGAGGACTGGGGAAAGAGAGAGACAGACAAGACTGGGGAAAGAGAGAGATAGACAGGAGTGGGAAAAGAGAGAGACAGTCAGGATTGGGAAAAGAGAGAGTCAGACAGGACTGGGGAAAGAGAGAGACAGACATGATGGGGGAAAGAGAGAGACAGACAGGACTAGGGAAAGAGAGAGACAGACAGGTCTGGGGAAAGAGAGAGGCAGACAGGAGTGGGGAAAGAGAGAGACAGACAGGTCTGGGGAAAGAGAGAGGCAGACAGGAGTGGGGAAAGAGAGAGAGAGAGACAGAACTGGGGAAAGAGAGAGAGAGAGACCGGACTGGTGAATGAGAGAGACAGACAGGTGTGGGGAATGAGAGAGAGAGAGAGACAGGACTGGGGAAAGAGAGAGAGAGAGAGACCGGACTGGGGAAAGAGAGAGACAGACAGGACTGGCAAAGAGAGAGACAGACAGGTCAGAGGAAAAGGAGAGACTGACAGGACTGGGGAAAGAGAGAGAGAGAGAGAGAGACAGGACTGGGGAAAGAGAGAGAGAGAGAAACAGGACTGGGGAGAGGGAGAGACAGACAGGATTGGGGAAGGAGGGGGATAGTGAGGACTGGGGAAAGAGAGAGACAGACAGGACTGGGGAAAGAGAGAGACAGCCAAGATTGGGGAAAGAGAGAGACAGACAGGACTGGGGAAAGAGAGAGAGAGACAAGACTGGGGAAAGAAAGAGACAGTCAGGACTGGGGATAGAGAGTGACAGCCAGTACTGGGAAAAGAGAGAGAAAGTCAGGATTGGGAAAAGAGAGAGTCAGACAGGATTGGGGATAGAGAGAGAGAAAGACAGGATTGGGGAAAGAAAGAGACAGTCAGGACTGGGGAAAGAGAGACACAGACAGGACTGGAGAAAGAGAGAGACAGACAGGACTGGGAAAAGAGAGAGACAGTCAGGATTGGGAAAAGAGAGAGTCAGACAGGATTAGGGAAAGAGAGAGGCAGACAGGACTGGGGAAAGAGAGAGACAGTCAGGACTGGGGAAAGAGAGAGAGACAGACAGTACTGCGGAAAGAAAGAGACAGGACTGGGGAAAGAGAGGCAAAGAGGAATGGGGAAAGAGAGAGACGGACAGAACGGGGAAAGAGAGACAGACATATAGACAGGACTGTAGGAGGAGAGAGATAGACAGGATTGGGGAAAGAGAGAGACAGACGGGACAGGGGAAAGGGAGAGACACAGAGAATAAGCGAGAGAGAGAGAGACAGACAGACAGGACTGGGGAAAGAGGGAGACAGTCAGGTCTGTGGAAAGAGAGAGACAGACAGGACTGGGGAAAGAGAGAGAGACAGATAGAAAGGTTATTGAAAGAGAGAGAGAGAGACTGACAGGACTGGAGAAAGAGACACAAAAAGGACTGGGGAAAGAGAGAGACAGACAGGTCTGTGGAAAGAGAGAGATGGACAGGACAGGAAAAGATTGAGAGAGACAGACAGACAGGACTGTGGAGAGAGAGAGATAGACAGTATTGGGGAAAGAGAGCGAGAGACAGGATTGGGGAACGAGAGAGACAGTCAGGACTGCGGAAAGAGAGGGACAGACAGGACTGGGGACAGAGAGAGACAGACAGGACTGGGGAAAGAGAGAGAGACAGCAAGGACTGCAGAAAGAGAGAGACAGACAGGACTAGGGAAAGAGAGAGACAGAGCTGAAAATGTGTTGCTGGAAAAGCGCAGCAGGTCATGCAGCATCTAAGGAACAGGAGAATCGACGTTTCGGGCATAAGCCCTTCTTCAGGACTGCGGAAAGAGAGAGACTAACAGGACTGGGTCATAGAACATAGAACATAGAACAATACAGCACAGAACAGGCCCTTCGGCCCACGATGTTGTGCCGAACATTTGTCCTAGCTTAAGCACCCATCCATGTACCTATCCAATTGCCGCTGAAAGGTCACCAAAGATTCTGACTCTACCACTCCCACAGGCAGCGCATTCCATGCCCCCACCACTCTCTGGGTAAAGAACCCACCCCTGACATCTCCCCTATACCTTCCACCCTTCACCTTAAATTTATGTCCCCTTGTAACACTCTGTTGCACCCGGGGAAAAGGTTTCTGACTGTCTACTCTATCTATTCCTCTGATCATCTTATAAACCTCTATCAAGTCACCCCTCATCCTTCGCCGTTCCAACGAGAAAAGGCCTAGCACTCTCATCCTATCCTCATACGACCTATTCTCCATTCCAGGCAACATCCTGGTAAATCTCCTCTGCACCCTCTCCAAAGCTTCCACATCTTTTCTAAAGAGAGGTGACCAGAACTGCACACAGTACTCCAAATGTGGCCTAACCAAAGTCCTGTACAGTTGCAACATCACTTCACGACTCTTGAATTCAATCCCTCTGCTAATGAACGCTAATACACCATAGGCCTTCTTACAAGCTCTATCCACCTGAGTGGCAACTTTCAAACATTTATGAACATAGACCCCAAGATCCCTCTGTTCCTCCACCTCACTAAGGACCCTACCGTTAACCCTGTATTCCGCATTCTTATTTATCTTTCCAAAATGGACAACCTCACACTTGGCAGGGTTGAACTCCATCTGCCACTCCTCAGCCCTGCTCTGCATCATATCTAAGTCCCTTTGCAGCCGACAACAGCCCTCCTCACTATCCACAACTCCACCAATCTTCGTATCATCTGCAAATTTACTGACCCACCCTTCGACTCCCTCATCCAAGTCATTAATAAAAATTACAAACAGCAGAGGACCCAGAACTGATCCCTGCGGACCTCCACTTGTAACTGGGCTCCAGGCTGAATATTTGCCATCTACCACCACTCTCTGACTTTGACCGGTTAGCCAGTTTTCTAACCAATTGGCCAAATTTCCCTCTATCCCATGCCTCCTGACTTTCCGCATAAGCCTACCATGGGGTCGAGAGAGAGACAGTCAGAACTGGGGAAA
This sequence comes from Chiloscyllium plagiosum, assembly GCF_037043375.1. Taxonomy (NCBI): domain Eukaryota; kingdom Metazoa; phylum Chordata; class Chondrichthyes; order Orectolobiformes; family Hemiscylliidae; genus Chiloscyllium; species Chiloscyllium plagiosum. The sequence continues at coordinate 71,626,969 of NW_028270154.1, read as the reverse complement.
GAGAGAGAAAGAGAGTGACAGGACTGGGGAAAGAGAGAGGCAAAGAGGGCTGGGGAAAGTGAGAGACAGACAGTTCTGGGGAAAGAGAAGGACAGACAGGATTGGAGAAAGAGAGTCAGACAGGACTGGGGAAAGAGATACAGCGAATGAGAGGGAGCAAGAGAGAGACATTCAGGATTGGGGAAAGAGAGAGAAAGACAGGATTGGGGAAAGAAAGAGACAGTCAGGACTGGGGAAAGAGAGTGACAGCCAGGACTGGGGAAAGAGAGAGACAGACAAGACTGGGGAAAGAGAGACACAGACAGGACTGGAGAAAGAGAGAGACAGACAGGACTGGGAAAAGAGAGAGACAGTCAGGATTGGGAAAAGAGAGAGTCAGACAGGATTAGGGAAAGAGAGAGGCAGACAGGACTGGGGAAAGAGAGAGACAGTCAGGACTGGGGAAAGAGAGAGAGACAGACAGTACTGCGGAAAGAAAGAGACAGGACTGGGGAAAGAGAGGCAAAGAGGAATGGGGAAAGAGAGAGACGGACAGAACGGGGAAAGAGAGACAGACATATAGACAGGACTGTAGGAGGAGAGAGATAGACAGGATTGGGGAAAGAGAGAGACAGACGGGACGGGGAAAGGGAGAGACACAGAGAATAAGCGAGAGAGAGAGAGACAGACAGACAGGACTGGGGAAAGAGGGAGACAGTCAGGTCTGTGGAAAGAGAGAGACAGACAGGACTGGGGAAAGAGAGAGACAGATAGAAAGGTTGTTGAAAGAGAGAGAGAGAGACTGACAGGACTGGAGAAAGAGACACAAAAAGGACTGGGGAAAGAGAGAGACAGACAGGTCTGTGGAAAGAGAGAGATGGACAGGAGTGGGAAAGAGAGAGAGAGAGAGAGACAGGACTGGGGAAAGAGAGAGACAGAGAGAGAGAGAGAGAGACCGGACTGGGGAAAGAGAGTGGCAGATAGGACTGGAGAAAGAGATGGGGCAAGATATAGACAGACAGTACTAGGCAAAGAGAGAGACAGACAGGACTGGGGAAAGAGAGAGGCAGACAGGAGTGGGGGAAGAGAGAGAGAGAGAGACAGGACTGGGAAAAGAGAGAGACAGACAGGATTGGGGAAAGAGAGAGACAGAGAGGACAGGGGAAAGAGAGAGACAGACAGGTCTGGGGAAAGAGTGAGGCAGACAGGAGTGGGAAAGAGAGAGAGAGAGAGACAGGACTGGGGAAAGAGAGAGACAGAGAGAGAGAGAGAGAGAGAGAGACCGGACTGGGGAAAGAGAGAGACAGACAGGACTGGGGAAAGAGAGTGGCAGATAGGACTGGAGAAAGAGATGGGGCAAGATATAGACAGACAGTACTAGGCAAAGAGAGAGACAGACAGGACTGGGGAAAGAGAGAGGCAGACAGGAGTGGGGGAAGAGAGAGAGAGAGAGAGACAGGACTGGGGAAAGAGAGAGACAGACAGGAGTGGGGAAAGAGAGAGAGAGAGAGAGAGAGACAGGACTGGGGAAAGAGAGAGACAGAGAGAGAGAGAGAGACTGGACTGGGGAAAGAGAGAGTCAGACAGGACTGGGGAAAGAGAGAGGCAGACACGACTGGAGAAAGAGATGGGGAAAGAGAGAGACAGACAGGACTAGGGAAAGAGAGAGACAGACAGGACTGGGGAAAGAGAGAGGCAGACAGGATTGGGCAAAGAGATAGGGAAAGAGAGAGAGAGAGAGGATTGGGGAAAGAGAGAGAGAGACACAGGACTGGGGAAAGAGAGAGAGAGAGGGGAATGGGGAAAGAGAGAGACAGTCAGGACTGGGGAAAGAGAGAGACAGACAGGTCTGGGGAAACAGAGAGGCAGACAGGAGTGGGGCAAGAGAGAGAGAGAGAGAGGATTGGGGAAAGAGAGAGAGAGAGAGACAGGATCGGGGAAAGAGAGAGAGACACACAGGACTGGGGCAAGAGAGAGACTGACAGGACTGGGGAAAGAGAGAGAGAGAGAAAAACAGGACTGGGGAAAGGGAGAGACTGACAGGTTTGGGGAAAATGGGCAATAATGAGGACTGGGGAAAGAGAGAGACAGACAGGACTGGGGAAAGAGAGAGACAGACAGGACTGGGGAAAGAGAGAGACTGACAGAACTGGGGCAAGAGAGAGAGAGACACATGACTGGGGAAAGGGAGAGACAGACAGGACAGGGGAAAGAGAGAGACTGACAGGACTGGGGAAAGAGAGAGAGAGAGAGAGAGAAACAGGACTGGGGAAAGGGAGAGACAGACAGGATTGGGGAAAGAGGGGGTTAGTGAGGACTGGGGAAAGAGAGAGAAGACGGGACTGGGGAAGGAGAGAGACAGACAGGATTGGGGAAAGTGAGAGACAGACAGGACTAGGGAAAGAGAGAGACAGACAGGACTGGGAAAAGAGAGAGTCAGACAGGACTGGGGAAAGAGAGAGACAGACATGATGGGGGAAAGAGGGGGATAGTGAGGACTGGGGAAAGAGAGAGACAGACAGGACTGGGGAAAGAGAGAGATAGACAGGAGTGGGAAAAGAGAGAGACAGTCAGGATTGGGAAAAGAGAGAGAGAGAGAGAGAGAGAAACAGGACTGGGGAAAGAGAGAGACAGACATGATGGGGGAAAGAGAGAGACAGACAGGAGTGGGGAAAGAGAGAGAGAGACAGGACTGGGGAAAGAGAGAGAGAGAGACAGGACTGGTGAATGAGAGAGGCAGACAGGAGTGGAGAAAGAGATGGGGAAAGATAGAGACAGACAGGACTAGGGAAAGAGAGAGACAGACAGGACTGGGGAAAGAGAGAGGCAGACAGGAGTGGGGAAAGAGAGAGAGAGAGAGACAGGACTGGGGAAAGAGAGAGACAGACAGGAATGGGGAAAGAGAGAGAGAGAGAGAGAGAGAGACAGGACAGGGGAAAGAGAGAGACAGAGAGAGAGAGAGAGTGACCGGACTGGGGAAAGAGAGAGACAGACAGGACTGGGGAAAGAGAGAGGCAGACACGACTGGAGAAAGAGATGGTGAAAGAGAGAGACAGACAGGACTAGGCAAAGAGAGAGACAGACAGGACTGGGGAAAGAGAGAGGCAGACAGGATTGGGGAAAGAGATAGGGAAAGAGAGAGAGAGAGACAGGATTGGGGAAAGAGAGAGAGAGAGACAGGATTGGGGAATGAGAGAGACACACAGGACTGGGGAAAGAGAGAGAGAGAGAGGGGAATGGGGAAAGAGAGAGACAGACAGGTCAGGGGAAACAGAGAGGCGGACAGGAGTGGGGCAAGAGAGAAAGAGAGAGAGGATTGAGGAAAGAGAGAGAGAGAGACAGGATCAGGGAAAGAGAGAGAGACACACAGGACTGGGGAAAGAGAGAGACTGACAGGACTGGGGAAAGAGAGAGAGACAGAGAGAAAAACAGGACTGGGGAAAGGGAGAGACAGACAGGATTGGGGAAAATGGACAATAGTGAGGACTGGGGAAAGAGAGAGACAGACAGGACTGGGGAAAGAGAGAGACTGACAGGAATGGGGAAATGAGAGAAGGCAGACAGGACTGGGGAAAGAGAGAGACAGACAGGACTGCGAAAAGAGAGGGACAGTCAGGATTGGGAAAAGAGAGAATCAGGCAGGACTTGGGAAAGAGAGAGAGAGACATGACTGGGGAAAGGGAGAGACAGACAGGACAGGGGAAAGAGAGAGACTGACAGGACTGGGGAAAGAGAGAGAGAGAGAGAAACAGGACTGGGGAAAGGGAGAGACAGACAGGATTGGGGAAAGATGGAGTTAGTGAGGACTGGGGAAAGAGAGAGAAGACGGGACTGGGGAAGGAGAGAGACAGACAGGATTGGGGAAAGGGAGAGACAGACAGGACTGAGAAAAGAGAGAGAGAGACAGGATTGGGAAAAGAGAGAGACAGAGAGTACTGGGGAAAGAGAGAGACAGACAGGAGTGGGAAAAGAGAGAGTCAGACAGGACTGGGGAAAGAGAGAGACAGACATGATGTGGGAAAGAGGGGGATAGTGAGGACTGGGGAAAGAGAGAGACAGACAAGACTGGGGAAAGAGAGAGATAGACAGGAGTGGGAAAAGAGAGAGACAGTCAGGATTGGGAAAAGAGAGAGTCAGACAGGACTGGGGAAAGAGAGAGACAGACATGATGGGGGAAAGAGAGAGACAGACAGGACTAGGGAAAGAGAGAGACAGACAGGTCTGGGGAAAGAGAGAGGCAGACAGGAGTGGGGAAAGAGAGAGACAGACAGGTCTGGGGAAAGAGAGAGGCAGACAGGAGTGGGGAAAGAGAGAGAGAGAGACAGAACTGGGGAAAGAGAGAGAGAGAGACAGGACTGGTGAATGAGAGAGACAGACAGGTGTGGGGAATGAGAGAGAGAGAGAGACAGGACTGGGGAAAGAGAGAGAGAGAGAGACCGGACTGGGGAAAGAGAGAGACAGACAGGACTGGCAAAGAGAGAGACAGACAGGTCAGAGGAAAAGGAGAGACTGACAGGACTGGGGAAAGAGAGAGAGAGAGAGAGAGACAGGACTGGGGAAAGAGAGAGAGAGAGAAACAGGACTGGGGAGAGGGAGAGACAGACAGGATTGGGGAAGGAGGGGGATAGTGAGGACTGGGGAAAGAGAGAGACAGACAGGACTGGGGAAAGAGAGAGACAGCCAAGATTGGGGAAAGAGAGAGACAGACAGGACTGGGGAAAGAGAGAGAGAGACAAGACTGGGGAAAGAAAGAGACAGTCAGGACTGGGGATAGAGAGTGACAGCCAGTACTGGGAAAAGAGAGAGAAAGTCAGGATTGGGAAAAGAGAGAGTCAGACAGGATTGGGGATAGAGAGAGAGAAAGACAGGATTGGGGAAAGAAAGAGACAGTCAGGACTGGGGAAAGAGAGACACAGACAGGACTGGAGAAAGAGAGAGACAGACAGGACTGGGAAAAGAGAGAGACAGTCAGGATTGGGAAAAGAGAGAGTCAGACAGGATTAGGGAAAGAGAGAGGCAGACAGGACTGGGGAAAGAGAGAGACAGTCAGGACTGGGGAAAGAGAGAGAGACAGACAGTACTGCGGAAAGAAAGAGACAGGACTGGGGAAAGAGAGGCAAAGAGGAATGGGGAAAGAGAGAGACGGACAGAACGGGGAAAGAGAGACAGACATATAGACAGGACTGTAGGAGGAGAGAGATAGACAGGATTGGGGAAAAAGAGAGACAGACGGGACAGGGGAAAGGGAGAGACACAGAGAATAAGCGAGAGAGAGAGAGACAGACAGACAGGACTGGGGAAAGAGGGAGACAGTCAGGTCTGTGGAAAGAGAGAGACAGACAGGACTGGGGAAAGAGAGAGAGACAGATAGAAAGGTTATTGAAAGAGAGAGAGAGAGACTGACAGGACTGGAGAAAGAGACACAAAAAGGACTGGGGAAAGAGAGAGACAGACAGGTCTGTGGAAAGAGAGAGATGGACAGGACAGGAAAAGATTGAGAGAGACAGACAGACAGGACTGTGGAGAGAGAGAGATAGACAGTATTGGGGAAAGAGAGCGAGAGACAGGATTGGGGAACGAGAGAGACAGTCAGGACTGCGGAAAGAGAGGGACAGACAGGACTGGGGACAGAGAGAGACAGACAGGACTGGGGAAAGAGAGAGAGACAGCAAGGACTGCAGAAAGAGAGAGACAGACAGGACTAGGGAAAGAGAGAGACAGAGCTGAAAATGTGTTGCTGGAAAAGCGCAGCAGGTCATGCAGCATCTAAGGAACAGGAGAATCGACGTTTCGGGCATAAGCCCTTCTTCAGGACTGCGGAAAGAGAGAGACTAACAGGACTGGGTCATAGAACATAGAACATAGAACAATACAGCACAGAACAGGCCCTTCGGCCCACGATGTTGTGCCGAACATTTGTCCTAGCTTAAGCACCCATCCATGTACCTATCCAATTGCCGCTGAAAGGTCACCAAAGATTCTGACTCTACCACTCCCACAGGCAGCGCATTCCATGCCCCCACCACTCTCTGGGTAAAGAACCCACCCCTGACATCTCCCCTATACCTTCCACCCTTCACCTTAAATTTATGTCCCCTTGTAACACTCTGTTGCACCCGGGGAAAAGGTTTCTGACTGTCTACTCTATCTATTCCTCTGATCATCTTATAAACCTCTATCAAGTCACCCCTCATCCTTCGCCGTTCCAACGAGAAAAGGCCTAGCACTCTCATCCTATCCTCATACGACCTATTCTCCATTCCAGGCAACATCCTGGTAAATCTCCTCTGCACCCTCTCCAAAGCTTCCACATCTTTTCTAAAGAGAGGTGACCAGAACTGCACACAGTACTCCAAATGTGGCCTAACCAAAGTCCTGTACAGTTGCAACATCACTTCACGACTCTTGAATTCAATCCCTCTGCTAATGAACGCTAATACACCATAGGCCTTCTTACAAGCTCTATCCACCTGAGTGGCAACTTTCAAACATTTATGAACATAGACCCCAAGATCCCTCTGTTCCTCCACCTCACTAAGGACCCTACCGTTAACCCTGTATTCCGCATTCTTATTTATCTTTCCAAAATGGACAACCTCACACTTGGCAGGGTTGAACTCCATCTGCCACTCCTCAGCCCTGCTCTGCATCATATCTAAGTCCCTTTGCAGCCGACAACAGCCCTCCTCACTATCCACAACTCCACCAATCTTCGTATCATCTGCAAATTTACTGACCCACCCTTCGACTCCCTCATCCAAGTCATTAATAAAAATTACAAACAGCAGAGGACCCAGAACTGATCCCTGCGGACCTCCACTTGTAACTGGGCTCCAGGCTGAATATTTGCCATCTACCACCACTCTCTGACTTTGACCGGTTAGCCAGTTTTCTAACCAATTGGCCAAATTTCCCTCTATCCCATGCCTCCTGACTTTCCGCATAAGCCTACCATGGGGTCGAGAGAGAGACAGTCAGAACTGGGGAAAGAGAGAGAAAGAGAGTGACAGGACTGGGGAAAGAGAGAGGCAAAGAGGGCTGGGGAAAGTGAGAGACAGACAGTTCTGGGGAAAGAGAAGGACAGACAGGATTGGAGAAAGAGAGAGTCAGACAGGACTGGGGAAAGAGATACAGCGAATGAGAGGGAGCAAGAGAGAGACATTCAGGACTGGGGAAAGAGAGAGACAGACAGGACTGCGGAAAGAAAGAGACAGACAGGACTGGGGAAAGAGAGAGACAGACAGGACTGGGGAAAGAGAGAGACAGACAGGACTGGGGAAAGAGAGAGTCTAACAGGAGTGGGGAAAGAGAGAGACAGATAGGAGTGGGGAAAGAGAGAGACAGTCAGGACTGGGGAAAGAGAGAGACAGCCAGGACTGGGGAAAGAGAGAAACAGACAGGACTGGGGAAAGAAAGAGACAGACAGGACTGGGGAAAGAGAGAGACAGACAGAACTGGGGAAAGAAAGAGACAGACAGGACTGGGGAAAGAGAGAGACAAACATGACTGCGGAAAGAGAGAGACAGACAGGACTGGGAAAAGAGAGCGACAGACAGGACTGGGGAAAGGGAGAGCCAGACAGGACTGGAGAAAGAGGGAGGTAAAGAGATCTGGGGAAAGAGAAAGACAGTCAGGTCTGTGGAAAGAGAGAGACAGACAGGATGGTGGAACGAGAGAGATAGAGAGGTCTGGGGAAAGAGACAGACAGTCAGGACTGCGGAAAGAGAGAGAGAGTACTGGGGTAAAAGAGAGACAGACAGGACTGCGGAAAGATAGAGGCTAACAGGTCTAGAGAAAGAGAGAGACAGACAGGACTGGGGAAAGAGAGAGATAGACAGGACTGTGGAAAGAGAGAGATAGACAGGACTGAGGAAAGAAAGAGACAGTTAGGAATGGGAAAAGAGAGAGACAGGTAGGACTGGGGAAAGAGAGAAACAGACAGGACTGCGGAAAGAGAGAGACAGTCAGGACTGGGCAAAGAGAGAGAGACAGAGAGAGAGACAGGACTGGGGAAAGAAAGAGACAGACAGGACTGGGGAAAGAGAGAGACAGACAGAACTGGGGAAAGAAAGAGACAGACAGGACTGGGGAAAGAGAGAGTCAAACATGACTGCGGAAAGAGAGAGACAGACAGGACTGGGAAAAGAGAGAGACAAACATGACTGCGGAAAGAGAGAGACAGACAGGACTGGGAAAAGAGAGCGACAGACAGGACTGGGGAAAGGGAGAGCCAGACAGGACGGGAGAAAGAGGGAGGTAAAGAGGTCTGGGGAAAGAGAAAGACAGTCAGTTCTGTGGAAAGAGAGAGACAGACAGGATGGTGGAACGAGAGAGATAGAGAGGTCTGGGGAAAGAGAGAGATAGACAGAATTGGGAACGAGAGAGACAGATAGGACTGCGGAAAGAGAGAGAGAGTACTGGGGTAAAAGAGAGACAGACAGGACTGCGAAAAGAGAGAGAGTCAGGATTGGAAAAAGAGAGAGTCAGAGAGGACTGGGGAAAGAGAGAGACAGACATGATGGGGGAAAGAGAGAGACAGACAGGACTAGGGAAAGAGAGAGACAGACGGAGTGGGGAAAGATAGAGAGAGAGACAGGACTGGGGATAGAGAGAGACAGACAGGAGTGGGGAAAGAGAGAGAGACAGGACTGGGGAAAGAGAGAGAGAGAGACCGGACTGGGGAAAGAGAGAGACAGACAGGACTGGGGAAAGAGAGAGAGAGTGAGACAGGACTGGGGAAAGAGAGAGGGAGAGAGAGAAACAGGACTGGGGAAAATGAGAGACAGACAGGATTGGGGAAAGAGGGGGATAGTGAGGGCTGGGAAAAGAGAGAGACAGACAGGACTGGGGAAAGAGAGAGACAGACAGGATTGGGGAAAGAGAGAGACAGTCAGGATTGGGAAAAGAGAGAATCAGACAGGATTGGGGAAAGAGAGAGAGAGAGAGAGAGACAGGACTGGCGAAATGGAGAGACAGACAGGACTGGGGAAAGAGAGAGACAGCCAAGATTGGGGAAAGAGAGAACAGCCAAGATTGGGGAAAGAGAGAGACAGACCGGACTGGTAAAAGAGAGACACAGACATGATGGGGGAAAGAGAGAGACAGACAGGTCTGGGGAAAGAGAGAGGCAGACAGGAGTGGGGAAAGAGAGAGAGAGAGAGACAGGACTGGGGAAAGAGAGAGTCAGACAGGATTGGGGAAAGAAAGAGAGAGACAGGACTGGGGAAAGAAAGAGACAGTCAGGTCTGGGGATAGAGAGTGACAGCCAGTACTGGGAAAAGAGAGAGACAGTCAGTATTGGGAAATAAGAGAGTCAGACAGGATTGGCCAAAGAAAGAGACAGTCAGGACTGGGGAATGAGAGTGACAGACAGGACTGGGGAAAGAGAGAGACAGACAGGACTGGGGAAAGAGAGACACAGACAGGACTGGGAAAAGAGAGGGACAGTCAGGATTGGAAAAAGAGAGAGACAGACAAGATGGGGGAAAGAGAGAGACAGACAGGAGTGGGGAAAGAGAGAGACAGACAGGAGTGGAGAAAGAGAGAGAGACAGGACTGGGGAAAGAGAGAGACAGACAGGAGTGGGGAAAGAGAGAGAGACAGGACTGGGGAAAGAGAGAGAGAGAGAGAGACCGGACTGGGGAAAGAGAGAGACAGACAGGACTGGGGAAAAGGAGAGACTGACAGGACTGGGGAAAGAGAGAGAGAGAGAGAGACAGGACTGGGGTAAGAGAGAGACAGACAGGATTGGGGAAAGAGGGGATAGTGAGGACTGGGGAAAGAGAGAGACAGACAGGACTGGGGAAAGAGAGAGAGAGAGACAGGACTGGGAAAAGAGAGAGACAGGCAGGATTGGGAAAAGAGAGAGTCAGACAGGATTGGGGAAAGAGAGAGACAGACAGGACTGGGAAAAGAGAGAGACAGATAGGATTGGGAAAAGAGAGAGTCAGACAGGATTGGGGAAAGAGAGAGACAGAAAGGACTAGGGAAAGAGAGAGACAGACAGGAGTGGGGAAAGATAGAGAGAGAGACAGGACTGGGGAAATATAGAGACAGACAGGAGTGGGGAAAGAGAGAGAGACAGGACTGGGGAAAGAGAGAGAGAGAGACTGGACTGGGCAAAGAGAGAGACAGACAGGACTGAGGAAAGAGAGAGAGAGAGACAGGACTCGGGAAAGTGAGAGACAGTCAGGATTGGGGAATGAGGGGGATAGTGAGGGCTGGGGAAAGAGAGAGACAGACAGGACTGGGGAAAGAGAGAGACAGTCAGGATTGGGAAAAGAGAGAGTCAGACAGGATTGGGGAAAGAGAGAGAGAGAGAGAGACAGGACTGGCGAAATGGAGAGACAGACAGGACTGGGGAAAGAGAGAGACAGCCAAGATTGGGGAAAGAGAGAACAGCCAAGATTGGGGAAAGAGAGAGACAGACCGGACTGGTCAAAGAGAGACACAGACATGATGGGGGAAAGAGAGAGACAGACAGGTCTGGGGAAAGAGAGAGGCAGACAGGAGTGGGGAAAGAGAGAGAGAGAGAGACAGGACTGGGGAAAGAGAGAGTCAGACAGGATTGGGGAAAGAAAGAGAGAGACAGGACTGGGGAAAGAAAGAGACAGTCAGGACTGGGGAAAGAGAGAGACAGACAGGTCTGGGGAAACAGAGAGGCAGACAGGACTGGGGAAAGAGAGAGAGAGAGAGAGACAGCACAGGGGAAAGAGAGAGAGAGAGAGACAGGACTGGGGAAAGAGAGAGGCCGGCAGGATTGGGGAAAGGGGGGATAGTGAGGACTGGGGAAAGAGAGAGACAGACAGGACTGTGGGAAGAGAGACATACAGGACTGCGAAAAGAGAGAGACAGTCAGGATTGGATAAAGAGAGAGTCAGAGAGGACTGGGGAAAGAGAGAGACAGACATGATGGGGGAAAGATAGAGAGAGAGACAGGACTGGGGATAGAGAGAGACAGACAGGAGTGGGGAAAGAGAGAGAGACAGGACTGGGGAAAGAGAGAGAGAGAGAGAGACCGGACTGGGGAAAGAGAGAGACAGACAGGACTGGGGAAAGAGAGAGAGAGAGCGAGACAGGACTGGGGAAAGAGAGAGGCAGAGAGAGAAACAGGACTGGGGAAAGTGAGAGACAGACAGGACTGGGGAAAGAGAGAGACAGTCAGGATTGGGAAAAGAGAGAATCAGACAGGATTGGGGAAAGAGAGAGAGAGAGAGACAGGTCTGGCGAAATGGAGAGACAGACAGGACTGGGGAAAGAGAGAGACAGCCAAGATTGGGGAAAGAGAGAACAGCCAAGATTGGGGAAAGAGAGAGACAGACCGGACTGGTAAAAGAGAGACACAGACATGATGGGGGAAAGAGAGAGACAGACAGGTCTGGGGAAAGAGAGAGGCAGACAGGAGTGGGGAAAGAGAGAGAGAGAGACAGGACTGGGGAAAGAGAGAGTCAGACAGGATTGGGGAAAGAAAGAGAGAGACAGGACTGGGGAAAGAAAGAGACAGTCAGGACTGGGGATAGAGAGTGACAGCCAGTACTGGGAAAAGAGAGAGACAGTCAGTATTGGGAAAAGAGAGAGTCAGACAGGATTGGGCAAAGAAAGAGACAGTCAGGACTGGGGAAAGAGAGTGACAGACAGGACTGGGGAAAGAGAGAGACAGACAGGACTGGGGAAAGAGAGACACATACAGGACTGCGAAAAGAGAGAGACAGTCAGGATTGGAAAAAGAGAGAGACAGACATGATGGGGGAAAGAGAGAGAGACAGGACTGGGGAAAGAGAGAGACAGACAGGAGTGGGGAAAGAGAGAGAGAGACAGGACTGGGGAAAGAGAGAGAGAGAGAGAGACCGGACTGGGGAAAGAGAGAGACAGACAGGACTGGGGAAAAGGAGAGACTGACAGGACTGGGGAAAGAGAGAGAGAGAGAGAGACAGGACTGGGGTAAGAGAGAGACAGACAGGATTTGGGAAAGAGGGGATAGTGAGGACTGGGGAAAGAGAGAGACAGACCAGGACTGGGAAAGAGAGAGACAGACAGGAGTGGGGAAAGAGAGAGACAGACAGGACTGGGAAAAGAGAGACAGACAGGAGTGGGGAAAGAGAGAGACAGACAGGAGTGGGGAAAGAGAGAGACAGACAGGATTGGGAAAAGAGAGAGACAGACAGGAGTGGGGAAAGAGAGAGACAGACAGGAGTGGGGAAAGAGAGAGAGACAGGACTGGGGAAAGAGAGAGACAGACAGGAGTGGGGAAAGAGAGAGAGACAGGACTGGGGAAAGAGAGAGGGAGAGAGAGACCGGACTGGGGAAAGAGAGAGACAGACAGGACTGGGGAAAGAGAGAGAGAGAGAGAGACAGGACTGGGGTAAGAGAGAGGCAGACAGGATTGGGGAAAGAGGGGATAGTGAGGACTGGGGAAAGAGAGAGACAGACAGGACTGGGGAAAGAGAGAGACAGACAGGACTGGGAAAAGAGAGAGACAGGCAGGATTGGGAAAAGAGAGAGTCAGACAGGATTGGGGAAAGAGAGAGACAGACAGGACTGGGGAAAGAGAGAAAGACAGGATTGGGAAAAGAGAGAGTCAGACAGGATTGGGGAAAGAGAGAGACTGACAGGACTGCGGAAAGAGGGAGACAGACAGGACTGCAGAAAGAGAGAGACAGTCAGGACTGGGGAAAGAGAGAGAGACAGAGAGAGAGAGACAGGACTGGGGAAAGAAAGAGACAGACAGGACTGGGGAAAGAGAGAGACAGCCAAGATTGGGAAAAGAGAGAGACAGACCGGACTGCGAAAAGAGAGACACAGACATGATGGGGGAAAGAGAGAGACAGACAGGACTAGGGAAAGAGAGAGACAGACAGGTCTGGGGAAAGAGAGAGGCAGACAGGAGTGGGGAAAGAGAGAGAGAGAGAGACCGGACTGGGCAAAGAGAGTGGCAGATAGGACTGGAGAAAGAGATGGGGCAAGATATAGACAGACAGTACTAGGCAAAGAGAGAGACAGACAGGACTGGGGAAAGAGAGAGGCAGACAGGAGTGGGGGAAGAGAGAGAGAGAGAGACAGGACTGGGAAAAGAGAGAGACAGACAGGATTGGGGAAAGAGAGAGACAGAGAGGACAGGGGAAAGAGAGAGACAGACAGGTCTGGGGAAAGAGTGAGGCAGACAGGAGTGGGAAAGAGAGAGAGAGAGAGACAGGACTGGGGAAAGAGAGAGACAGAGAGAGAGAGAGAGAGAGAGAGACCGGACTGGGGAAAGAGAGAGACAGACAGGACTGGGGAAAGAGAGTGGCAGATAGGACTGGAGAAAGAGATGGGGCAAGATATAGACAGACAGTACTAGGCAAAGAGAGAGACAGACAGGACTGGGGAAAGAGAGAGGCAGACAGGAGTGGGGGAAGAGAGAGAGAGAGAGAGACAGGACTGGGGAAAGAGAGAGACAGACAGGAGTGGGGAAAGAGAGAGAGAGAGAGAGAGAGACAGGACTGGGGAAAGAGAGAGACAGAGAGAGAGAGAGAGACTGGACTGGGGAAAGAGAGAGTCAGACAGGACTGGGGAAAGAGAGAGGCAGACACGACTGGAGAAAGAGATGGGGAAAGAGAGAGACAGACAGGACTAGGGAAAGAGAGAGACAGACAGGACTGGGGAAAGAGAGAGGCAGACAGGATTGGGCAAAGAGATAGGGAAAGAGAGAGAGAGAGAGGATTGGGGAAAGAGAGAGAGAGACACAGGACTGGGGAAAGAGAGAGAGAGAGGGGAATGGGGAAAGAGAGAGACAGTCAGGACTGGGGAAAGAGAGAGACAGACAGGTCTGGGGAAACAGAGAGGCAGACAGGAGTGGGGCAAGAGAGAGAGAGAGAGAGGATTGGGGAAAGAGAGAGAGAGAGAGACAGGATCGGGGAAAGAGAGAGAGACACACAGGACTGGGGCAAGAGAGAGACTGACAGGACTGGGGAAAGAGAGAGAGAGAGAAAAACAGGACTGGGGAAAGGGAGAGACTGACAGGTTTGGGGAAAATGGGCAATAATGAGGACTGGGGAAAGAGAGAGACAGACAGGACTGGGGAAAGAGAGAGACAGACAGGACTGGGGAAAGAGAGAGACTGACAGAACTGGGGCAAGAGAGAGAGAGACACATGACTGGGGAAAGGGAGAGACAGACAGGACAGGGGAAAGAGAGAGACTGACAGGACTGGGGAAAGAGAGAGAGAGAGAGAGAGAAACAGGACTGGGGAAAGGGAGAGACAGACAGGATTGGGGAAAGAGGGGGTTAGTGAGGACTGGGGAAAGAGAGAGAAGACGGGACTGGGGAAGGAGAGAGACAGACAGGATTGGGGAAAGTGAGAGACAGACAGGACTAGGGAAAGAGAGAGACAGACAGGACTGGGAAAAGAGAGAGTCAGACAGGACTGGGGAAAGAGAGAGACAGACATGATGGGGGAAAGAGGGGGATAGTGAGGACTGGGGAAAGAGAGAGACAGACAGGACTGGGGAAAGAGAGAGATAGACAGGAGTGGGAAAAGAGAGAGACAGTCAGGATTGGGAAAAGAGAGAGAGAGAGAGAGAGAGAAACAGGACTGGGGAAAGAGAGAGACAGACATGATGGGGGAAAGAGAGAGACAGACAGGAGTGGGGAAAGAGAGAGAGAGACAGGACTGGGGAAAGAGAGAGAGAGAGACAGGACTGGTGAATGAGAGAGGCAGACAGGAGTGGAGAAAGAGATGGGGAAAGATAGAGACAGACAGGACTAGGGAAAGAGAGAGACAGACAGGACTGGGGAAAGAGAGAGGCAGACAGGAGTGGGGAAAGAGAGAGAGAGAGAGACAGGACTGGGGAAAGAGAGAGACAGACAGGAATGGGGAAAGAGAGAGAGAGAGAGAGAGAGAGAGAGACAGGACAGGGGAAAGAGAGAGACAGAGAGAGAGAGAGAGTGACCGGACTGGGGAAAGAGAGAGACAGACAGGACTGGGGAAAGAGAGAGGCAGACACGACTGGAGAAAGAGATGGTGAAAGAGAGAGACAGACAGGACTAGGCAAAGAGAGAGACAGACAGGACTGGGGAAAGAGAGAGGCAGACAGGATTGGGGAAAGAGATAGGGAAAGAGAGAGAGAGAGACAGGATTGGGGAAAGAGAGAGAGAGAGACAGGATTGGGGAATGAGAGAGACACACAGGACTGGGGAAAGAGAGAGAGAGAGAGGGGAATGGGGAAAGAGAGAGACAGACAGGTCAGGGGAAACAGAGAGGCGGACAGGAGTGGGGCAAGAGAGAAAGAGAGAGAGGATTGAGGAAAGAGAGAGAGAGAGACAGGATCAGGGAAAGAGAGAGAGACACACAGGACTGGGGAAAGAGAGAGACTGACAGGACTGGGGAAAGAGAGAGAGACAGAGAGAAAAACAGGACTGGGGAAAGGGAGAGACAGACAGGATTGGGGAAAATGGACAATAGTGAGGACTGGGGAAAGAGAGAGACAGACAGGACTGGGGAAAGAGAGAGACTGACAGGAATGGGGAAATGAGAGAAGGCAGACAGGACTGGGGAAAGAGAGAGACAGACAGGACTGCGAAAAGAGAGGGACAGTCAGGATTGGGAAAAGAGAGAATCAGGCAGGACTTGGGAAAGAGAGAGAGAGACATGACTGGGGAAAGGGAGAGACAGACAGGACAGGGGAAAGAGAGAGACTGACAGGACTGGGGAAAGAGAGAGAGAGAGAGAAACAGGACTGGGGAAAGGGAGAGACAGACAGGATTGGGGAAAGATGGAGTTAGTGAGGACTGGGGAAAGAGAGAGAAGACGGGACTGGGGAAGGAGAGAGACAGACAGGATTGGGGAAAGGGAGAGACAGACAGGACTGAGAAAAGAGAGAGAGAGACAGGATTGGGAAAAGAGAGAGACAGAGAGTACTGGGGAAAGAGAGAGACAGACAGGAGTGGGAAAAGAGAGAGTCAGACAGGACTGGGGAAAGAGAGAGACAGACATGATGTGGGAAAGAGGGGGATAGTGAGGACTGGGGAAAGAGAGAGACAGACAAGACTGGGGAAAGAGAGAGATAGACAGGAGTGGGAAAAGAGAGAGACAGTCAGGATTGGGAAAAGAGAGAGTCAGACAGGACTGGGGAAAGAGAGAGACAGACATGATGGGGGAAAGAGAGAGACAGACAGGACTAGGGAAAGAGAGAGACAGACAGGTCTGGGGAAAGAGAGAGGCAGACAGGAGTGGGGAAAGAGAGAGACAGACAGGTCTGGGGAAAGAGAGAGGCAGACAGGAGTGGGGAAAGAGAGAGAGAGAGACAGAACTGGGGAAAGAGAGAGAGAGAGACAGGACTGGTGAATGAGAGAGACAGACAGGTGTGGGGAATGAGAGAGAGAGAGAGACAGGACTGGGGAAAGAGAGAGAGAGAGAGACCGGACTGGGGAAAGAGAGAGACAGACAGGACTGGCAAAGAGAGAGACAGACAGGTCAGAGGAAAAGGAGAGACTGACAGGACTGGGGAAAGAGAGAGAGAGAGAGAGAGACAGGACTGGGGAAAGAGAGAGAGAGAGAAACAGGACTGGGGAGAGGGAGAGACAGACAGGATTGGGGAAGGAGGGGGATAGTGAGGACTGGGGAAAGAGAGAGACAGACAGGACTGGGGAAAGAGAGAGACAGCCAAGATTGGGGAAAGAGAGAGACAGACAGGACTGGGGAAAGAGAGAGAGAGACAAGACTGGGGAAAGAAAGAGACAGTCAGGACTGGGGATAGAGAGTGACAGCCAGTACTGGGAAAAGAGAGAGAAAGTCAGGATTGGGAAAAGAGAGAGTCAGACAGGATTGGGGATAGAGAGAGAGAAAGACAGGATTGGGGAAAGAAAGAGACAGTCAGGACTGGGGAAAGAGAGACACAGACAGGACTGGAGAAAGAGAGAGACAGACAGGACTGGGAAAAGAGAGAGACAGTCAGGATTGGGAAAAGAGAGAGTCAGACAGGATTAGGGAAAGAGAGAGGCAGACAGGACTGGGGAAAGAGAGAGACAGTCAGGACTGGGGAAAGAGAGAGAGACAGACAGTACTGCGGAAAGAAAGAGACAGGACTGGGGAAAGAGAGGCAAAGAGGAATGGGGAAAGAGAGAGACGGACAGAACGGGGAAAGAGAGACAGACATATAGACAGGACTGTAGGAGGAGAGAGATAGACAGGATTGGGGAAAGAGAGAGACAGACGGGACAGGGGAAAGGGAGAGACACAGAGAATAAGCGAGAGAGAGAGAGACAGACAGACAGGACTGGGGAAAGAGGGAGACAGTCAGGTCTGTGGAAAGAGAGAGACAGACAGGACTGGGGAAAGAGAGAGAGACAGATAGAAAGGTTATTGAAAGAGAGAGAGAGAGACTGACAGGACTGGAGAAAGAGACACAAAAAGGACTGGGGAAAGAGAGAGACAGACAGGTCTGTGGAAAGAGAGAGATGGACAGGACAGGAAAAGATTGAGAGAGACAGACAGACAGGACTGTGGAGAGAGAGAGATAGACAGTATTGGGGAAAGAGAGCGAGAGACAGGATTGGGGAACGAGAGAGACAGTCAGGACTGCGGAAAGAGAGGGACAGACAGGACTGGGGACAGAGAGAGACAGACAGGACTGGGGAAAGAGAGAGAGACAGCAAGGACTGCAGAAAGAGAGAGACAGACAGGACTAGGGAAAGAGAGAGACAGAGCTGAAAATGTGTTGCTGGAAAAGCGCAGCAGGTCATGCAGCATCTAAGGAACAGGAGAATCGACGTTTCGGGCATAAGCCCTTCTTCAGGACTGCGGAAAGAGAGAGACTAACAGGACTGGGTCATAGAACATAGAACATAGAACAATACAGCACAGAACAGGCCCTTCGGCCCACGATGTTGTGCCGAACATTTGTCCTAGCTTAAGCACCCATCCATGTACCTATCCAATTGCCGCTGAAAGGTCACCAAAGATTCTGACTCTACCACTCCCACAGGCAGCGCATTCCATGCCCCCACCACTCTCTGGGTAAAGAACCCACCCCTGACATCTCCCCTATACCTTCCACCCTTCACCTTAAATTTATGTCCCCTTGTAACACTCTGTTGCACCCGGGGAAAAGGTTTCTGACTGTCTACTCTATCTATTCCTCTGATCATCTTATAAACCTCTATCAAGTCACCCCTCATCCTTCGCCGTTCCAACGAGAAAAGGCCTAGCACTCTCATCCTATCCTCATACGACCTATTCTCCATTCCAGGCAACATCCTGGTAAATCTCCTCTGCACCCTCTCCAAAGCTTCCACATCTTTTCTAAAGAGAGGTGACCAGAACTGCACACAGTACTCCAAATGTGGCCTAACCAAAGTCCTGTACAGTTGCAACATCACTTCACGACTCTTGAATTCAATCCCTCTGCTAATGAACGCTAATACACCATAGGCCTTCTTACAAGCTCTATCCACCTGAGTGGCAACTTTCAAACATTTATGAACATAGACCCCAAGATCCCTCTGTTCCTCCACCTCACTAAGGACCCTACCGTTAACCCTGTATTCCGCATTCTTATTTATCTTTCCAAAATGGACAACCTCACACTTGGCAGGGTTGAACTCCATCTGCCACTCCTCAGCCCTGCTCTGCATCATATCTAAGTCCCTTTGCAGCCGACAACAGCCCTCCTCACTATCCACAACTCCACCAATCTTCGTATCATCTGCAAATTTACTGACCCACCCTTCGACTCCCTCATCCAAGTCATTAATAAAAATTACAAACAGCAGAGGACCCAGAACTGATCCCTGCGGACCTCCACTTGTAACTGGGCTCCAGGCTGAATATTTGCCATCTACCACCACTCTCTGACTTTGACCGGTTAGCCAGTTTTCTAACCAATTGGCCAAATTTCCCTCTATCCCATGCCTCCTGACTTTCCGCATAAGCCTACCATGGGGTCGAGAGAGAGACAGTCAGAACTGGGGAAAGAGAGAGAAAGAGAGTGACAGGACTGGGGAAAGAGAGAGGCAAAGAGGGCTGGGGAAAGTGAGAGACAGACAGTTCTGGGGAAAGAGAAGGACAGACAGGATTGGAGAAAGAGAGAGTCAGACAGGACTGGGGAAAGAGATACAGCGAATGAGAGGGAGCAAGAGAGAGACATTCAGGACTGGGGAAAGAGAGAGACAGACAGGACTGCGGAAAGAAAGAGACAGACAGGACTGGGGAAAGAGAGAGACAGACAGGACTGGGGAAAGAGAGAGACAGACAGGACTGGGGAAAGAGAGAGTCTAACAGGAGTGGGGAAAGAGAGAGACAGATAGGAGTGGGGAAAGAGAGAGACAGTCAGGACTGGGGAAAGAGAGAGACAGCCAGGACTGGGGAAAGAGAGAAACAGACAGGACTGGGGAAAGAAAGAGACAGACAGGACTGGGGAAAGAGAGAGACAGACAGAACTGGGGAAAGAAAGAGACAGACAGGACTGGGGAAAGAGAGAGACAAACATGACTGCGGAAAGAGAGAGACAGACAGGACTGGGAAAAGAGAGCGACAGACAGGACTGGGGAAAGGGAGAGCCAGACAGGACTGGAGAAAGAGGGAGGTAAAGAGATCTGGGGAAAGAGAAAGACAGTCAGGTCTGTGGAAAGAGAGAGACAGACAGGATGGTGGAACGAGAGAGATAGAGAGGTCTGGGGAAAGAGACAGACAGTCAGGACTGCGGAAAGAGAGAGAGAGTACTGGGGTAAAAGAGAGACAGACAGGACTGCGGAAAGATAGAGGCTAACAGGTCTAGAGAAAGAGAGAGACAGACAGGACTGGGGAAAGAGAGAGATAGACAGGACTGTGGAAAGAGAGAGATAGACAGGACTGAGGAAAGAAAGAGACAGTTAGGAATGGGAAAAGAGAGAGACAGGTAGGACTGGGGAAAGAGAGAAACAGACAGGACTGCGGAAAGAGAGAGACAGTCAGGACTGGGCAAAGAGAGAGAGACAGAGAGAGAGACAGGACTGGGGAAAGAAAGAGACAGACAGGACTGGGGAAAGAGAGAGACAGACAGAACTGGGGAAAGAAAGAGACAGACAGGACTGGGGAAAGAGAGAGTCAAACATGACTGCGGAAAGAGAGAGACAGACAGGACTGGGAAAAGAGAGAGACAAACATGACTGCGGAAAGAGAGAGACAGACAGGACTGGGAAAAGAGAGCGACAGACAGGACTGGGGAAAGGGAGAGCCAGACAGGACGGGAGAAAGAGGGAGGTAAAGAGGTCTGGGGAAAGAGAAAGACAGTCAGTTCTGTGGAAAGAGAGAGACAGACAGGATGGTGGAACGAGAGAGATAGAGAGGTCTGGGGAAAGAGAGAGATAGACAGAATTGGGAACGAGAGAGACAGATAGGACTGCGGAAAGAGAGAGAGAGTACTGGGGTAAAAGAGAGACAGACAGGACTGCGAAAAGAGAGAGAGTCAGGATTGGAAAAAGAGAGAGTCAGAGAGGACTGGGGAAAGAGAGAGACAGACATGATGGGGGAAAGAGAGAGACAGACAGGACTAGGGAAAGAGAGAGACAGACGGAGTGGGGAAAGATAGAGAGAGAGACAGGACTGGGGATAGAGAGAGACAGACAGGAGTGGGGAAAGAGAGAGAGACAGGACTGGGGAAAGAGAGAGAGAGAGACCGGACTGGGGAAAGAGAGAGACAGACAGGACTGGGGAAAGAGAGAGAGAGTGAGACAGGACTGGGGAAAGAGAGAGGGAGAGAGAGAAACAGGACTGGGGAAAATGAGAGACAGACAGGATTGGGGAAAGAGGGGGATAGTGAGGGCTGGGAAAAGAGAGAGACAGACAGGACTGGGGAAAGAGAGAGACAGACAGGATTGGGGAAAGAGAGAGACAGTCAGGATTGGGAAAAGAGAGAATCAGACAGGATTGGGGAAAGAGAGAGAGAGAGAGAGAGACAGGACTGGCGAAATGGAGAGACAGACAGGACTGGGGAAAGAGAGAGACAGCCAAGATTGGGGAAAGAGAGAACAGCCAAGATTGGGGAAAGAGAGAGACAGACCGGACTGGTAAAAGAGAGACACAGACATGATGGGGGAAAGAGAGAGACAGACAGGTCTGGGGAAAGAGAGAGGCAGACAGGAGTGGGGAAAGAGAGAGAGAGAGAGAGACAGGACTGGGGAAAGAGAGAGTCAGACAGGATTGGGGAAAGAAAGAGAGAGACAGGACTGGGGAAAGAAAGAGACAGTCAGGTCTGGGGATAGAGAGTGACAGCCAGTACTGGGAAAAGAGAGAGACAGTCAGTATTGGGAAATAAGAGAGTCAGACAGGATTGGCCAAAGAAAGAGACAGTCAGGACTGGGGAATGAGAGTGACAGACAGGACTGGGGAAAGAGAGAGACAGACAGGACTGGGGAAAGAGAGACACAGACAGGACTGGGAAAAGAGAGGGACAGTCAGGATTGGAAAAAGAGAGAGACAGACAAGATGGGGGAAAGAGAGAGACAGACAGGAGTGGGGAAAGAGAGAGACAGACAGGAGTGGAGAAAGAGAGAGAGACAGGACTGGGGAAAGAGAGAGACAGACAGGAGTGGGGAAAGAGAGAGAGACAGGACTGGGGAAAGAGAGAGAGAGAGAGAGACCGGACTGGGGAAAGAGAGAGACAGACAGGACTGGGGAAAAGGAGAGACTGACAGGACTGGGGAAAGAGAGAGAGAGAGAGAGACAGGACTGGGGTAAGAGAGAGACAGACAGGATTGGGGAAAGAGGGGATAGTGAGGACTGGGGAAAGAGAGAGACAGACAGGACTGGGGAAAGAGAGAGAGAGAGACAGGACTGGGAAAAGAGAGAGACAGGCAGGATTGGGAAAAGAGAGAGTCAGACAGGATTGGGGAAAGAGAGAGACAGACAGGACTGGGAAAAGAGAGAGACAGATAGGATTGGGAAAAGAGAGAGTCAGACAGGATTGGGGAAAGAGAGAGACAGAAAGGACTAGGGAAAGAGAGAGACAGACAGGAGTGGGGAAAGATAGAGAGAGAGACAGGACTGGGGAAATATAGAGACAGACAGGAGTGGGGAAAGAGAGAGAGACAGGACTGGGGAAAGAGAGAGAGAGAGACTGGACTGGGCAAAGAGAGAGACAGACAGGACTGAGGAAAGAGAGAGAGAGAGACAGGACTCGGGAAAGTGAGAGACAGTCAGGATTGGGGAATGAGGGGGATAGTGAGGGCTGGGGAAAGAGAGAGACAGACAGGACTGGGGAAAGAGAGAGACAGTCAGGATTGGGAAAAGAGAGAGTCAGACAGGATTGGGGAAAGAGAGAGAGAGAGAGAGACAGGACTGGCGAAATGGAGAGACAGACAGGACTGGGGAAAGAGAGAGACAGCCAAGATTGGGGAAAGAGAGAACAGCCAAGATTGGGGAAAGAGAGAGACAGACCGGACTGGTCAAAGAGAGACACAGACATGATGGGGGAAAGAGAGAGACAGACAGGTCTGGGGAAAGAGAGAGGCAGACAGGAGTGGGGAAAGAGAGAGAGAGAGAGACAGGACTGGGGAAAGAGAGAGTCAGACAGGATTGGGGAAAGAAAGAGAGAGACAGGACTGGGGAAAGAAAGAGACAGTCAGGACTGGGGAAAGAGAGAGACAGACAGGTCTGGGGAAACAGAGAGGCAGACAGGACTGGGGAAAGAGAGAGAGAGAGAGAGACAGCACAGGGGAAAGAGAGAGAGAGAGAGACAGGACTGGGGAAAGAGAGAGGCCGGCAGGATTGGGGAAAGGGGGGATAGTGAGGACTGGGGAAAGAGAGAGACAGACAGGACTGTGGGAAGAGAGACATACAGGACTGCGAAAAGAGAGAGACAGTCAGGATTGGATAAAGAGAGAGTCAGAGAGGACTGGGGAAAGAGAGAGACAGACATGATGGGGGAAAGATAGAGAGAGAGACAGGACTGGGGATAGAGAGAGACAGACAGGAGTGGGGAAAGAGAGAGAGACAGGACTGGGGAAAGAGAGAGAGAGAGAGAGACCGGACTGGGGAAAGAGAGAGACAGACAGGACTGGGGAAAGAGAGAGAGAGAGCGAGACAGGACTGGGGAAAGAGAGAGGCAGAGAGAGAAACAGGACTGGGGAAAGTGAGAGACAGACAGGACTGGGGAAAGAGAGAGACAGTCAGGATTGGGAAAAGAGAGAATCAGACAGGATTGGGGAAAGAGAGAGAGAGAGAGACAGGTCTGGCGAAATGGAGAGACAGACAGGACTGGGGAAAGAGAGAGACAGCCAAGATTGGGGAAAGAGAGAACAGCCAAGATTGGGGAAAGAGAGAGACAGACCGGACTGGTAAAAGAGAGACACAGACATGATGGGGGAAAGAGAGAGACAGACAGGTCTGGGGAAAGAGAGAGGCAGACAGGAGTGGGGAAAGAGAGAGAGAGAGACAGGACTGGGGAAAGAGAGAGTCAGACAGGATTGGGGAAAGAAAGAGAGAGACAGGACTGGGGAAAGAAAGAGACAGTCAGGACTGGGGATAGAGAGTGACAGCCAGTACTGGGAAAAGAGAGAGACAGTCAGTATTGGGAAAAGAGAGAGTCAGACAGGATTGGGCAAAGAAAGAGACAGTCAGGACTGGGGAAAGAGAGTGACAGACAGGACTGGGGAAAGAGAGAGACAGACAGGACTGGGGAAAGAGAGACACATACAGGACTGCGAAAAGAGAGAGACAGTCAGGATTGGAAAAAGAGAGAGACAGACATGATGGGGGAAAGAGAGAGAGACAGGACTGGGGAAAGAGAGAGACAGACAGGAGTGGGGAAAGAGAGAGAGAGACAGGACTGGGGAAAGAGAGAGAGAGAGAGAGACCGGACTGGGGAAAGAGAGAGACAGACAGGACTGGGGAAAAGGAGAGACTGACAGGACTGGGGAAAGAGAGAGAGAGAGAGAGACAGGACTGGGGTAAGAGAGAGACAGACAGGATTTGGGAAAGAGGGGATAGTGAGGACTGGGGAAAGAGAGAGACAGACCAGGACTGGGAAAGAGAGAGACAGACAGGAGTGGGGAAAGAGAGAGACAGACAGGACTGGGAAAAGAGAGACAGACAGGAGTGGGGAAAGAGAGAGACAGACAGGAGTGGGGAAAGAGAGAGACAGACAGGATTGGGAAAAGAGAGAGACAGACAGGAGTGGGGAAAGAGAGAGACAGACAGGAGTGGGGAAAGAGAGAGAGACAGGACTGGGGAAAGAGAGAGACAGACAGGAGTGGGGAAAGAGAGAGAGACAGGACTGGGGAAAGAGAGAGGGAGAGAGAGACCGGACTGGGGAAAGAGAGAGACAGACAGGACTGGGGAAAGAGAGAGAGAGAGAGAGACAGGACTGGGGTAAGAGAGAGGCAGACAGGATTGGGGAAAGAGGGGATAGTGAGGACTGGGGAAAGAGAGAGACAGACAGGACTGGGGAAAGAGAGAGACAGACAGGACTGGGAAAAGAGAGAGACAGGCAGGATTGGGAAAAGAGAGAGTCAGACAGGATTGGGGAAAGAGAGAGACAGACAGGACTGGGGAAAGAGAGAAAGACAGGATTGGGAAAAGAGAGAGTCAGACAGGATTGGGGAAAGAGAGAGACTGACAGGACTGCGGAAAGAGGGAGACAGACAGGACTGCAGAAAGAGAGAGACAGTCAGGACTGGGGAAAGAGAGAGAGACAGAGAGAGAGAGACAGGACTGGGGAAAGAAAGAGACAGACAGGACTGGGGAAAGAGAGAGACAGCCAAGATTGGGAAAAGAGAGAGACAGACCGGACTGCGAAAAGAGAGACACAGACATGATGGGGGAAAGAGAGAGACAGACAGGACTAGGGAAAGAGAGAGACAGACAGGTCTGGGGAAAGAGAGAGGCAGACAGGAGTGGGGAAAGAGAGAGAGAGAGAGACATGACTGGGGAAAGAGAGAGACAGACAGGAGTGGGGAAAGAGAGAGAGACAGGACTGGGGAGAGAGAGAGAGAGAGAGAGAGAGACCGGACTGGGGAAAGAGAGAGACAGACAGGACTGGGGAAAGAGAGAGACAGACAGGACAGGGGATAAGGAGAGACTGACAGGACTGGGGAAAGAGAGAGAGAGACAGCACAGGGGAAAGAGAGAGAGAGAGAGACAGGACTGGGGAAAGAGAGAGACAGACAGGACTGTGGGAAGAGAGACATACAGGACTGGGAAAAGAGAGACAGTCAGGATTGGAAAAAGAGAGAGTCAGAGAGGACTGGGGAAAGAGTGAGACAGACATGATGGGGGAAAGAGAGAGACAGACAGGACTAGGGAAAGAGAGACAGACAGGAGTGGGGAAAGATAGAGAGAGAGACAGGACTGGGGAAAGAGAGAGACAGACAGGAGTGGGGAAAGAGAGAGAGACAGGACTGGGGAAAGAGAGTGAGAGAGAGACCGGACTGGGGAAAGAGAGAGACAGACAGGACTGGGGAAAGAGAGAGACAGACATGATGGGGGAAAGAGAGAGACAGACAGGACTAGGGAAAGAGAGAGACAGACAGGAGTGGGGAAAGATAGAAAGAGAGAGACAGGACTGGGGAAAGAAAGAGACAGTCAGGACTGGGGATAGAGAGTGACAGCCAATACTGGGAAAAGAGAGAGACAGTCAGTATTGGGAAAAGAGAGAGTCAGACAGGATTGGGCAAAGAAAGAGACAGTCAGGACTGGGGAAAGAGAGTGACAGACAGGACTGGGGAAAGAGAGAGACAGACAGGACTGGGGAAAGAGAGACACATACAGGACTGCGAAAAGAGAGAGACAGTCAGGATTGGAAAAAGAGAGAGACAGACATGATGGGGGAAAGAGAGAGAGACAGGACTGGGGAAAGAGAGAGACAGACAGGAGTGGGGAAAGAGAGAGAGAGACAGGACTGGGGAAAGAGAGAGAGAGAGAGAGACCGGACTGGGGAAAGAGAGAGACAGACAGGACTGGGGAAAAGGAGAGACTGACAGGACTGGGGAAAGAGAGAGAGAGAGAGAGACAGGACTGGGGTAAGAGAGAGACAGACAGGATTTGGGAAAGAGGGGATAGTGAGGACTGGGGAAAGAGAGAGACAGACCAGGACTGGGAAAGAGAGAGACAGACAGGAGTGGGGAAAGAGAGAGACAGACAGGACTGGGAAAAGAGAGACAGACAGGAGTGGGGAAAGAGAGAGACAGACAGGAGTGGGGAAAGAGAGAGACAGACAGGATTGGGAAAAGAGAGAGACAGACAGGAGTGGGGAAAGAGAGAGACAGACAGGAGTGGGGAAAGAGAGAGAGACAGGACTGGGGAAAGAGAGAGACAGACAGGAGTGGGGAAAGAGAGAGAGACCGGACTGGGGAAAGAGAGAGACAGACAGGACTGGGGAAAGAGAGAGAGAGAGAGAGAGACAGGACTGGGGTAAGAGAGAGGCAGACAGGATTGGGGAAAGAGGGGATAGTGAGGACTGGGGAAAGAGAGAGACAGACAGGACTGGGGAAAGAGAGAGACAGACAGGACTGGGAAAAGAGAGAGACAGGCAGGATTGGGAAAAGAGAGAGTCAGACAGGATTGGGGAAAGAGAGAGACAGACAGGACTGGGGAAAGAGAGAAAGACAGGATTGGGAAAAGAGAGAGTCAGACAGGATTGGGGAAAGAGAGAGACTGACAGGACTGCGGAAAGAGGGAGACAGACAGGACTGCGGAAAGAGAGAGACAGTCAGGACTGGGGAAAGAGAGAGAGACAGAGAGAGAGAGACAGGACTGGGGAAAGAAAGAGACAGACAGGACTGGGGAAAGAGAGAGACAGCCAAGATTGGGGAAAGAGAGAGACAGACCGGACTGCGAAAAGAGAGACACAGACATGATGGGGGAAAGAGAGAGACAGACAGGACTAGGGAAAGAGAGAGACAGACAGGTCTGGGGAAAGAGAGAGGCAGACAGGAGTGGGGAAAGAGAGAGAGAGAGAGACATGACTGGGGAAAGAGAGAGACAGACAGGAGTGGGGAAAGAGAGAGAGACAGGACTGGGGAGAGAGAGAGAGAGAGAGAGAGAGAGACCGGACTGGGGAAAGAGAGAGACAGACAGGACTGGGGAAAGAGAGAGACAGACAGGACAGGGGATAAGGAGAGACTGACAGGACTGGGGAAAGAGAGAGAGAGACAGCACAGGGGAAAGAGAGAGAGAGAGAGACAGGACTGGGGAAAGAGAGAGACAGACAGGACTGTGGGAAGAGAGACATACAGGACTGGGAAAAGAGAGACAGTCAGGATTGGAAAAAGAGAGAGTCAGAGAGGACTGGGGAAAGAGTGAGACAGACATGATGGGGGAAAGAGAGAGACAGACAGGACTAGGGAAAGAGAGACAGACAGGAGTGGGGAAAGATAGAGAGAGAGACAGGACTAGGGAAAGAGAGAGACAGACAGGAGTGGGGAAAGAGAGAGAGACAGGACTGGGGAAAGAGAGTGAGAGAGAGACCGGACTGGGGAAAGAGAGAGACAGACAGGACTGGGGAAAGAGATAGACAGACATGATGGGGGAAAGAGAGAGACAGACAGGACTAGGGAAAGAGAGAGACAGACAGGAGTGGGGAAAGATAGAGAGAGAGAGACAGTACTGGGGAAAGAGAGAGACAGACAGGAGTGGGGAAAGAGAGAGAGACAGGACTGTGGAAAGAGAGAGAGAGAGAGACTGGACTGGGGAAAGAGAGAGACAGACAGGACTGTGGAACGAGAGGGAGAGCGAGACAGGACTGGGGAAAGAGAGAGAGAGAGAGAAACAGGACTGGGGAAAGTGAGAGACAGACAGGATTGGGGAAAGAGGGGGATAGTGAGGGCTAGGAAAAGAGAGAGAGAGACAGGACTGGGGAAAGAGAGAGACAGACAGGAGTGGGGAAAGAGAGAGAGACAGGACTGGGGAAAGAGAGAGAGAGAGAGAGACCGGACTGGGGAAAGAGAGAGACAGACAGGACTGGGGAAAAGGAGAGACTGACAGGACTGGGGAAAGAGAGAGAGAGAGAGAGACAGGACTGGGGTAAGAGAGAGACAGACAGGATTGGGGAAAGAGGGGATAGTGAGGACTGGGGAAAGAGAGAGACAGACAGGACTGGGAAAAGAGAGAGACAGGCAGGATTGGGAAAAGAGAGAGTCAGACAGGATTGGGGAAAGAGAGAGACAGATAGGATTGGGAAAAGAGAGAGTCAGACAGGATTGGGGAAAGAGAGAGACAGACAGGACTAGGGAAAGAGAGAGACAGACAGGAGTGGGGAAAGATAGAGAGAGAGACAGGACTGGGGAAAGAGAGAGACAGACAGGAGTGGGGAAAGAGAGAGAGACAGGACTGGGGAAAGAGAGTGAGAGAGAGACCGGACTGGGGAAAGAGAGAGACAGACAGGACTGAGGAAAGAGAGAGAGAGAGAGACAGGACTGGGGAAAGAGAGAGACAGACAGGACTGGGGAAAGAGAGAGACAGTCAGGATTGGGAAAAGAGAGAGTCAGACAGGATTGGGGAAAGAGAGAGAGAGAGACAGGATTGGCGAAATGGAGAGACAGACAGGACTGGGGAAAGAGAGAGACAGCCAAGATTGGGGAAAGAGAGAACAGCCAAGATTGGGGAAAGAGAGAGACAGACAGGTCTGGGGAAAGAGAGAGGCAGACAGGAGTGGGGAAAGAGAGAGAGAGAGACAGGACTGGGGAAAGAGAGAGTCAGACAGGATTGGGGAAAGAAAGAGAGAGACAGGACTGGGGAAAGAAAGAGACAGTCAGGACTGGGGAAAGAGAGTGACAGCCAGTACTGGGAAAAGAGAGAGACAGTCAGTATTGGGAAAAGAGAGAGTCAGACAGGATTGGGCAAAGAAAGAGACAGTCAGGACTGGGGAAAGAGAGTGACAGACAGGACTGGGGAAAGAGAGAGACAGACAGGACTGGGGAAAGAGAGACACAGACAGGACTGGGAAAAGAGAGAGACAGTCAGGATTGGAAAAAGAGAGAGACAGACATGATGGGGGAAAGAGAGAGACAGACAGGAGTGGGGAAAGAGAGAGACAGACAGGAGTGGGGAAAGAGAGAGAGACAGGACTGGGGAAAGAGAGAGACAGACAGGAGTGGGGAAAGAGAGAGAGACAGGACTGGGGAAAGAGAGAGAGAGAGAGAGACCGGACTGGGGAAAGTGAGAGACAGACAGGATTGGGGAAAGAGGGGGATAGTGAGGGCTGGGGAAAGAGAGAGACAGACAGGACTGGGGAAAGAGAGAGACAGACAGGACTGGGGAAAGAGAGAGACAGTCAGGATTGGGGAAAGAGAGAGAGAGAGACAGGACTGGCGAAATGGAGAGACAGACAGGACTGGGGAAAGAGAGAGACAGCCAAGATTGGGGAAAGAGAGAACAGCCAAGATTGGGGAAAGAGAGAGACAGACCGGACTGGTAAAAGAGAGACACAGACATGATGGGGGAAAGAGAGAGACAGACAGGTCTGGGGAAAGAGAGAGGCAGACAGGAGTGGGAAAAGAGAGAGAGAGACAGGACTGGGGAAAGAAAGAGACAGTCAGGACTGGGGAAAGAGAGAGACAGACAGGTCTGGGGAAACAGAGAGGCAGACAGGAGTGGGGAAAGAGAGAGAGAGAGAGAGACAGCACAGGGGAAAGAGAGAGAGAGAGAGACAGGACTGGGGAAAGAGAGAGACAGGCAGGATTGGGGAAAGGGGGGATAGTGAGGACTGGGGAAAGAGAGAGACAGACAGGACTGTGGGAAGAGAGAGAGAGTCAGGATTGGAAAAAGAGAGAGTCAGAGAGGACTGGGGAAAGAGAGAGACAGACATGATGGGGGAAAGAGAGAGACAGACAGGACTAGGGAAAGAGAGAGACAGACGGAGTGGGGAAAGATAGAGAGAGAGACAGGACTGGGGATAGAGAGAGACAGACAGGACTGGGGAAAGAGAGAGGGAGAGAGAGAAACAGGACTGGGGAAAGTGAGAGACAGACAGGACTGGGGAAAGAGAGAGACAGTCAGGATTGGGAAAAGAGAGAATCAGACAGGATTGGGGAAAGAGAGAGAGAGAGAGAGACAGGACTGGGGAAAAGGAGAGACTGACAGGACTGGGGAAAGAGAGAGAGAGGGAGAGACAGGACTGGGGAAAGAGAGAGACAGACAGGATTGGGGAAAGAGGGGATAGTGAGGACTGGGGAAAGAGAGAGACAGACAGGACTGGGGAAAGAGAGAGACAGTCAGGATTGGGTAAAGAGAGAGTCAGACAGGATTGGGGAAAGAGAGAGACAGACAGGACTGGGGAAAGAGAGAGACAGACAGGATTGGGAAAAGAGAGAGTCAGACAGGATTGGGGAAAGAGAGAGACAGACAGGATTGGGAAAGAGAGAGACAGCCAAGATCGGGGAAAGAGAGAGACAGCCAAGATTGGGGAAAGAGAGACACAGACATGATGGGGGAAAGAGAGACACAGACATGATGGGGGAAAGTGAGAGTCAGACAGGACTGGGGAAAGAAGGAGACAGACAGGACTGGGGAAAGAGAGAGACAGACAGGACTGCGGAAAGAAAGAGATAGACAGGACTGGGGAAAGAGAGAGACAGACAGGACTGGGGAAAGAGAGAGACAGACATGACTGGGGAAAGAGAGAGTCTAACAGGAGTGGGGAAAGAGAGAGACAGACAGGAGTTGGGAAAGAGAGAGACAGTCAGGACTGGGCAAAGAGAGAAAGACAGAGAGAGAGACAGGACTGGGGAAAGAGAGAGAGAGAGACAGGACTGGGGAAAGAGAGAGACAGACAGGACTGTGGAAAGAAAGAGACAGACAGGACTGGGGAAAGAGAGAGACTAACAGGATTGGGGGAAGAGAGAGACAGACAGGAGTGGGGAAAAGAGAGAGACAGACCGGACTGCGGAAAGAGAGAGACAGACAGGACTGCGGAAAGAGAGTGACAGACAGGAGTGGGGAAAGAGAGAGACAGACCGGACTGCGGAAAGAGAGAGACAGACAGGACTGCGGAAAGAGAGAGACTAACAGGAGTGGGGGAAGAGTGAGAGAGACAGGAGTGGGGAAAGAGAGAGACAGACAGGACTGCGGAAAGAGAGTGACAGACAGGACTGGGGAAAGAGAGAGACAGACTGGACTGCGGAAAAAGAGAGACTAACAGGAGTGGGGGAAGAGAGAGACAGACAGGAGTGGGGAAAGAGAGAGACAGACACGACTGCGGAAAGAGAGAGACAGACAGGACTGCGGAAAGAGAGAGACAGTCAGGACTGTGGAAAGAGAGAGAAACAGAGAGAGAGAGAGACAGGACTGGAGAAAGAAAGAGACAGACAGGACTGGGGAAAGAGAGAGACAGACAGGACTGCGGAAAGAGAGAGACAGTCAGGTCTGTGGAAAGAGAGAGACAGACAGGACGGTGGAACGAGAGAGATTGAGAGGTCTGGGGAAAGAGAGCGATAGACAGAATTCCGGAACGAGAGAGACAGATAGGACTGGGGAACGAGAGAGACAGTTAGGAGAGGGGAAAGAGAGAGACAGACACGACTGCGGAAAGAAAGAGACAGACAGGACTGCAGAAAGGGAGAGCCAGACAGGACTGGAGAAAGAGAGAGACAGGCAGGACAAAGAGGTCTGGGGAAAGAGAAAGACAGTCAGGTCTGTGGAAAGAGAGAGACAGACAGGACGGTGGAACGAGAGAGATAGAGAGGTCTGGGGAAAGAGAGCGATAGACAGAATTGCGGAACGAGAGAGACAGATAGGACTGGGGAATGAGAGAGACAGTTAGGAATGGGGAAAGAGAGAGACAGTTAGGACTGGGGAAAGAGAGCGAGAGACAGGACTGCGGAAAGAGAGACAGAGAACGGACTGGGGAAAGAGAGAGACAAAGAGGACTGGGAAAGAGAGAGACAGTTCGGACTGAGGAGAGAGAGAGACAGACAGGACTGGCGAACGGGAGAAACAGAGAGGACTGGGGAATGTGCGAAAGAGAGATAGGACTGGGTAATGAGAGAGACGCACAGGACTATTAAAAGATAGAGACACAGGACTGCAGAAAGAGAGAGACAAACAGTTCAGGGGAAAGAGAGTGAAAGACAGGACAGGGGAAAGAGAGAGACAGACAGGACTGGGGAAAGAGAGAGACAGACAGGACTGGGGAAAGAGACAGACAGAATGAACAGGTGAAAGTAAGAGAGACAGTTAGGACTGGGGAAAGAGTGAGACAGACAGAACAGGGGAAAGAGAGAGACTAACAGGACAGGGGAAAGAGAGAGTCAGACAGGACTGGGGAAAGATAGAGACAGACAGGACTGGGGAACGGGAGAGACAGACAGGACTGCGGAAAGATAGAGACAGACAGGACTGGGGAAAGTGAGAGCCAGACAGGACTGGGGAAAGAGGGAGGCAAAGTGGTCTGGGGAAAGAGAAAGACAGTCAGGTCTGTGGAAATAGAGAGACAGACAGGACGGTGTAACGAGAGGGATAGAGAGGTCTGGGGAAAGAGAGAGATAAACAGAATTGGGGAACGAGAGAGACAGATAGGACTGGGGAAAGAGAGAGACAGACAGGAAGGGGAAAGAGAGCGACAGAAGGAGAGACAGACAGGACTGGGGTACAAAAGCGACAGACAGGACTGGGGAAAGAGAGACACAGACAGGACAGAGGAACAAGAGAGATAGAGAGGACTGGGGAAAGACAGCAACAGACAGGATTGTGGAACGAGAGAGACTGGGTAAAGGGAGAGAAGGACAGGACTGGTGAAAGAGAGAGACAGACAGGACTGGGGAAAGAGAGAGAGACAGACAGGACTGGGGAAAGGGAGAGACACAGAGAATGAGAGAGAGAGAGAGAGAGAGACAGACAGGTCTGGAGAACGAGAGAGACAGTCAGGACTGGCAAAAGAGTGAGACAGACAGGACTAGGGAAAGAGAGAGACTAACAGGACAGGGGAAAGAAAGAGACAGACAGGACTGGGGAAAGAGAGAGACAGACAGGACTGCGGAAAGAAAGAGACAGACAGGACTGGGGAAAGAGAGAGACAGACAGGACTGCGGAAAGAGAGAGACAGTCAGGTCTGTGGAAAGAGAGAGACAGACAGGACGGTGGAACGAGAGAGATAGAGAGGTCTGGGGAAAGAGAGCGATAGACAGAATTGCAGAACGAGAGAGACAGATAGGACTGGGGAAAGAGAGAGACAGACAGGAAGGGGAAAGAGAGCGACAGAAGGAGAGACAGACAGGACTGGGGTACAAAAGCGACAGACAGGACTGGGGAAAGAGAGACACAGACAGGACAGAGGAACAAGAGAGATAGAGAGGACTGGGGAAAGACAGCAACAGACAGGATTGTGGAACGAGAGACACTGGGTAAAGGGAGAGAAGGACAGGACTGGGGAAAGAGAGAGACAGACAGGACTGGGGAAAGAGAGAGAGACAGACAGGACTGGGGAAAGGGAGAGGCACAGAGAATGAGAGAGAGAGAGAGAGAGAGAGAGAGACAGACAGGTCTGGAGAACGAGAGAGACAGTCAGGACTGGCAAAAGAGTGAGACAGACAGGACTAGGGAAAGAGAGAGACTAACAGGACAGGGGAAAGAAAGAGACAGACAGGACTGGGGAATGAGAGAGACAGACAGAACTGCAGAAAGAGAGAGAGAGAGTACTGGGGTAAAAGAGAGACAGACAGGACTGCGGAAAGAGAGAGGCTAACAGGTCTGGAGGAAGAGAGAGACAGACAGGACTGGGGAAAGAGAGAGAAACTGTCAGGATTGCAGAAAGAGAGAGACAGACAGGACTGAGGAAAGAAAGAGACTAACCGGATAGGGGAAAGAGAGAGATGGACAGGACTGGGGAATGAGAGAATCAGACCGGACTGGGGAAAGAGAGACACAGACAGGAATGGGGAAAGAGAGAGATACACAAGACTGGGGAAAGAGAGGGATTGAGACAGAGATAGAATGGGGAAAGTGAGAGAGACAGACAGGACTGGGTAAACTGATAAACGGAGATACAGGACCGGAAGAGAGAGAGAGAGAGAAAATAAGGGAAAGAGTAAGGGAGGGAGAAAGAGAGACATACAGGTCGAGGGAAAGATTGGGAGGCAGACAGGACTGAGGAATGATAGACAGAGATAGCATTGTTGAAAAAGAGATGAAGAGACTCATGGAATTAGGGAAAGAAAGACAGGACTCAGGAAACTGAGACAGACAGCGGATAGAAAGAGAGTGATGGATATGACTGGAAATAATGTCAGAGTGGTAAAAGTGGGTTTCGAGAGTGGGCTACAGGTTGGAGAGAGAAAGATAGAGAGAAATGGACTGGCAGGACTGGGAATTGAGAGGGAGACAGACAGACAGACAGACAGACAGGACTGGGGAAAGAGGGACAGAGGCAGGATTGGAGAATGAGGGCGAGAGAGATAGGACTGGGGAAACAGTGAAATAGGCAAGACTAGGGAAAGTGTGAGAGAATAAGAGACAGACAGAACTGGGTTAAGCGAGAGAGAACGAGAGACAGAGGAATGGGGAATGTGAGAGAGAACGAGAAACGGAGGAATGGGGAAAGTATAACAGGGTAAAGTGAGAGAGAGAGAGAGACCGGGAGGAATGGGGAATGCAGAAGAGAATGGGAGACAAGCAAGACTGGAGAAAGTGAGAGAGAAAGAGAGATGGGCAGGACTGGGGAAAGTGAGGGGGGTACAGAGGGCAGAGACTGGCAACACTGGGAACCAAAGGGAGAAACGGTGAGAAAAAGGACTGGGCATTGAGATAGAGTTTCTCCTCCTTTCCGTGCACCGTAACCTCTGGAATCCCATCAATACTATATCTTTCCACCACCACCTCATCTTTCACATGCAGCATCATTTCAAATTGAGAGAGAGAACCTGCTCTGCATTCCGTTTGGTGTTTGTCTGTTCTGTGGTGATGTTCTCCATGTGGAATGACTGATTTTGTTCACTCAGACTTGTCCTGCCTTACTCTGCTTGTTCCTCACCCTCCTCCAACCCGAGCATCCCCCCCCCCCCCGCATTCAGTATTATTTATCATACACTGAGAACACCTCCCCATTCTTTGTTGATCTGTTTGTGATTCAGTTGTGCTTTCCCCATCCTGTGCTGGTTTTCACCAACATATTCCTCCCCACACCTCCCCCTCCCAATGATGTGATGTCTGTCTGTCTTTCTCTCTCTCCCCATTCCCCCAGGTCTTGGGCAGGCATGTGCGTGACTTTGTGAACGGTTTGGACAATCTTCATGAGTACCTGCGCTTCAGCTACCCCAAGGTCCAGCCCCCTACCTTCTTCTGTCAGGAGGAGTCAGCCACAGGAGTCACCCTTCACTACAGGTACACCAAACATGGCCCTCAATGATGAACTGTGGGGTTAGGACGAAGGTGAAGGGTCAGGGGTTACTAGTGTGGAGGAGTGAGGGAGGTGAAGGGTCAGGGTTACTGGTGTGGGGGGATGCCATAGGTCAGGGGTTATTGATGTTAAGAGTGGTGATGAGGGATTTGAAGGGTCAAGGGATACTAGCACCGGGAGAAGACAGTTGAGAAGAGTCAAGGGTTAGAGGCCCCAACTGAACAATGTCAGACATGAGGAATTTGGTAAAACTCTCTCCTCTGACTCATAAGGTTCCAGCTTCAAGTCCTATTCCTGGGCATGAGCGCAAAAATCAAGGTTGACACTGAAGTGATACTGAGGAAGTGCTGGACTGTTGAAGCTGCTGACTTTCAAATGATGTATTACCTAAGGCCCCACCTGCCCCTTTGGGTAAATGTAGCACTGTTTTCAAGAAGAGGTGGAGAATTCTCCACTGTGTCCTTGACAATATCCATCCCTCCAACGAGCAGGTTGTCTATATCACATTATTGTTTGGAGGTTCATGCTGTACCTAAATTGGCTGCTTTGTTTCTTTCCTTCTTTCATGGGAATTTATTGTCCTTGAATGGAGTGACTTGTTCAGTTCTAGTCACAGTGGGTCTGGAGTTATGTGTAGTTCAGAGTGGATAAGGACACAGATTTCCTTCCCTGAAGACATTAATAAACCAGATGTAGCTTTTTGACACAAAAATAGAAATTGCTGGAGAAATTTAGGCCTGGCAGCATCTGTGGAGGGAAAGCAGTTAACATTGAGTCCAATGACCCTTCTTCAGCACATTTCAGATTTCCAGTTCTTTGTTTAATTTTTGATTTTGATGACACAAAATTTGTGGCATTGTCGATAGCGAAGAAAGTTATCTAAGAGTGTGACAGAATCTTGAATGATCAGGCCTGTGGGCTGACAAGTGGCAGATGGAGTTGAATGCAGATAAATGCAAGGTGTTTAAATTTGGTAAGACAAATCAGGGCAGGACTTATACAGTTAATCGTAGGTTCCTTGTTGTTGAATAGAGATACCTAGGGGTGCAGGTACATAGTTCCTTGAAAGTGGCATTACAAGTAGACAGCGTGGCATGAAGAAAGCATTTGGCACCCTTGTTTTCATTGGTCAGAGCATTGAGTATAGGAGTTGGGACACCATGTTGCAGCTGTAGAAGACATAGGTAAGGCCATATTTGGAGTACTGCATACAATTCTGGTCACCCTGCTAGAAGTAGTTTGTTATTAAACTAGAAAGATGCCGAGTGTTACTGAGACTAGAAGGTTTAGGTTATAAGGAAAGGCTGAACAAGCTGGGGCATTTTTGCTGGGGCCTTGACCAAGACTTTTGTATCCTTGCTAGTCACTGGAGTGTCCCCGGAGGACTGGTGAGTGGCTAATGTTGTTCCTCTGTTCATAAATTGAATTAGGGATGATCCAGGAAACTCAAATTGAAGGTTGGGAAGCTATTGGAGAGAATTCTTAGGGGTAGGATTTTTGCACCTTTGGAAAAGCAAGGCCTAATTAGGGGTAGTCAGCATAGCTTTGTATGGGGCAGGTCATGTCTTACTAAATTGATAGAATTTTTTGAGGAGGTGACAAAGGTGATCAATGAGGGTAGAGCAGTGGATGCTGTTAACATGGATTTTAGTAAGGCTTTTGACAAGGTCCCTCATGCTAAGCTCATCCAGAAGATTAAGATACATGGGATCCACGATGACTTGGCCAGTGGACTCAGAATTGGCTGGCCCATAGAAGGCAGAGGGTCATGGTGGGAGCATGTTTTTCAGACTGGAGATCTGTGACTATTGGTTTTCCACAGGGATCCATACTGGGACCTCTGCTGTTTGTGATATAGATGAGTGACATGGAAGAACATGTAGATGGGTGAGTTAGTCAGTTTGCAGATGATACAAAGATTGGTAGAGTTGTGGATAGTTAAGAAGGTTGTCAAAGGATATAACAGGATATAGATCAGTTGTAGATATGGTTGGCAAGTGGCAGACAGTTTAATCTGGGTAAGTGTGAGGTGCTGTGCTTTGGGGGAATCAAATGTTAAGGAAAAGTATACAGTTAATGGCAGGATCCTGAACAGCATTGATGTACACAATGATCTTGTGGTTCAAGTCCATTGCTCCCTGAAAGCGGCCATGCAAGTGGGTAGGGTGGTCAAGAAGGCATATGGCATGCTTGCCTTTATTGGTTGGGGAATTGAGTACAATGGTTAGGATGTCGTGTTGCAGATTTATAAGACTTTGGTTAGGCCACACTTAGAGTATTGTGTTCAATTCTGGTTGCCAGACTACAGGAAGGATATAGAGGCTTTGGAGAGAGTGCAGAAGAGGTTTACCAGCATGTTGTTTAGATTAGAACGTAGGAGAATAAGGAGATGCTAGAAAAACTTGGGTTGTTTTCTCTGGAGTGGCAGAGGCTGAGGGGAGAGGGAGAAAGTTCAAAGGAGATGTGAGGGGCATGTTTTTTTACACAGAGAATGGTAGGAGTCTAGATCGCACTGCCAGGGATGGTGGTGGAGGCAAATACAATAGGGGCTTTTAAGGGGCTTTTAGATAAGATCATGAATATCTAACAAATGGAGTGAAATGGACCAAAGGCAGGCAGAAGGCATTAGTTTAATTTAGTATCATGTTCAGCACAAGATCTGAGCTGAAGGGCCCATTCCAGTGCCTTACAGTTCTATGTTCAATATTTTCCCTTGGAGTGTAAGAGGCTGAGGAGTGACCTTGTAGAGTTTTATAAAGTCACGGGGGACATAGATAAGTGAATAGCCAAGGTCTGTTCCCCAATATAGGGGAGTCCAAAACTTGAGAGCCTAAGTTTAAGGTGAGAGGGGAAAGATTTTATAAAGGCGTGAGGGGCAACTTTTTCACACAGAGGGTGGTGCGTATATGGAACGAACTACCAGAGGAAGTGGTAGAGGTGGGTGCAAATACAACTTTAAAAGACATTTGGACATAGACATGGATGAGAAAGGTTTAGAGGGATATGGGCGAAGGCAAAAGTGAGGACTGTCCCTAGAGCCAATAGATTAGTCACGGTCTCCCGATGTTCCTACATTACAATTTTGTCCAAGCTGCATTATATTCAACAGTTGTAATTCAAGGCTTTATTTAATCCCCATGGTCACGACAGGAGCAAACGGAAAGGCTATCTTCATTATGCCATGGGACAGCTACGACAGATGGGCAAGCAATTCTATGACACGGATATCCACGTGGAGGTGCTGTCGGAGCAGTTGGTCGGGGACTACTCCCATGTCACCATGAGGTATTGGAGCTGATGGGAAGGAAATGGATGAATTGTTTGCCTCAGGCAGTAACAGGGTCCAAACATCAGAGCAGGAGATGATCAAGTCAAAACTCTGGAACTTTCTCCCTAACGGCACTTAATGTCCTGGTACCTGAAGGACTGCAGCAGTTCAGGAAGGCAACTGACTGTCACCTTAGAACAGTACAGCACAGGAACAGGCCCTTCGGCCCACAATAATGGAACAAAAGTGATGCCATGGCACGGTGGCTCAGTGATCTGTTATGGACTGGGCCAGACCCCCTCAAAATATTTTAAGAAGGTAGTTGAGACCCTAACTTTGTCCTATTTTAAAGGCAGATGTGAAGTGGGTGTCCTACGTGTGATGCAACTGGTCAAACCACTCAGCTTTAAGCAAAACAGAATTTATTAAAACACTACAGCTGAAACATGAGCAAAAGAAAGTAGGATTTAGAATAACTTAACTATTAGAAAACTGAACCGAACTGACACAGCAACTTAACAAAGGAACTGTTCCAATCCCATAACATCCCATGAACACACCCCCTTGGCAAAAGGTAAATTAAAACACAGGTTCTTATAGACAGGAGAGATTTCAGAGAGAAAAGTCAGCCAGGATTCACCTGCTGAAGCTTGGAACCTTTATCTGCACTGCCCAGTTTCTCTGTATGCTACAACTGAACCAAACTAGAAGAAAAACCCACCTGAGCTGGGTGAACTGGCCACTCCCCTGCCATTGTTAAACTAGGCTCTTTCCAGACATTTCAGAACCTCTTTCTTTACCACCTCTCAAAAAAAACCCAGGACAAAATAACCTTGTTAAAGTCACAACATCTTCACAGGTTAGTGCCTTACAATGCCAGGAACATAGGCCCAATTCCAGCCTCAAGCGACTGTATGTGTGGAGTTTTCACATTCTCCCCGTGTCTGCATGGGTTCCTAATGGGTGCTCCATTTTCCTCCCACAGTCCAAAGATGTTAGGCGGTCAGGTGGATTGACCAGGCGAAATACAGGGTTGGGGGGTGGGGGAGGGGGGTGGGAAACACTTTGCAGGATTGGTGTGGACTCAATGGACCAAATGATCTGCTTCCACCCTGTAGAGATTGTATGAGCAGTTTTATAATGTAAACTAATCCCTTCTGCCTGCCCGTGTCCCATATTCCTCTGTTCCTTGCATATTCATGTGCTTACCCAAAAGCCCCTTCAATGCTCCTAATGTATCTCTACCACCACCCCTGCCAATACATTCAAGGCACCAACCACTCTCTGTGTAAAAACTTGCCCCTCACATCTCTGGTGAACTCCCTCTCACCTTAAATGCACACCCTCTAGTAATAGATATTTCAGTGCTGGGAAGAAAAATCTCTGACTGCCAACCCTATCTATGCATCTTAATTTTATAAACTTCTATCACGTCTCCCCTCAGCCTCTGTCACTACAGAGAAAACAACCATAGTTTGTCCAGCCTTTCCTGTTAGCTCATACACTCTAATCCAGGTAGCATCCTCGTCAACCTCTTCTGCACCCTCTCCAAAACCTCCACCTCTTTACTGTAATGTGGCGATCAGAATTGAACACTATGTACAACCTAACCAAAGTTTTATAAAGCTGCAACATCACTTCCCGACTCTTGTGCTCAATTCCACAAACAATAAAGGCAAGCATGCCTTACGCCTTCTTTACCTCCTAGCTACCTGTGTGGCCACTTTCAGGGAGCTATGGACTTGAACCCTAAGACCCCTCTGTACGTCAATGCTATTCAGGGTCCTGCCATTAACTTAACATTTAATCGCTTTCCCTTAACATTTAATCGCTTTCCCTTAACATTTAATCACTTCTCACTTGGTCGGATTAAACTCCAGCTGCCATTTCTCCAACCGTTTCCTGCTGTATCCTTTGACAACCTTCTACACTATCCACAACTCCATTGATCTTTGTATCACCTGCAAACTTACTAACCCACTCACCTATATTTTCATGCAAGTTGTTTAGATATATTACAAACAGTAGAGGTCCCAGTATGGATCCCTTTGGAACACCACTAGTCACGGACCTCCAGCCTGAAAAACACCCCTCCATCGCTACCCTCTGTCTTCTATGGGCAAGGCAACTCTGAATCCGAATGGCCAAGTCACTGTGGATCCCATACATCTTAATCTTCTGGATTAGCCTACCGTGAGGGACCTTGTCAAAAGCCTTACAAACATCCGCGTAGACAACATCCACCTTAATGCTCTTCAGGAGACCCAACATCATTTATTTCTTGGCATCAAAATGCCCTAGCATATTAGCATGTTCCACACAAATCTCATTATCTTCCGTATCCTTCTGCTGGGTGATTACTGAAGCAAAATACTCATTGAGGATCTCGTCGACATCCTCTGCTTCCAAGCACAAACTTCCCTCCTTTATCCTTGAGTGGTCCTGCCCTTTCCTGAGTTATCCTCTTTCTCTTAATGTATGTAGAGAATGCCTTGGGATTCTCTTTAACTCTACTTGCCAAGGATATCACAGCCCCTTCACGCTCTCCTAATTCCTTTATATTCCTCACAGGCCCTGTCACATTTACTTCCTTAAACCTTACATATGTTCCTTTTTCTTTTTAAACTAAATTTATAAACTCCCTTGTCATCCAAAGGTCCCTTACCTTGCCATTCTTATCCTTCCTCCTTGCTGGAACATGCCAATCCTGAACTCTGCTCCCATATATATTATACTGCAGTATAAGCCTATCAGAGTGATTGCACCCTTTTTATTTTTGTGCTCTCCCCCCATAATGCCTCAGTGGATGAGCCCTCCAGTACATCCTCTATGAGTGCAGCAATAACATTCTCCCTCATTAGTAATACAACTCCTCGGCCTGGTTTACCTCGCTCTCTAACTCGTATAAATCAAAGAAACCCTGGACCATTGAGCAGCTAGTCCTGTCCCTCTCTCGACGCAAGTCTCAGTAATGGCCACAACATCATATTCTCCTTGTACTGATGCAGGCTCTAAGCTCATCTGCCTTACCAACAATACTCTTTGCGCTGAAATAAGTACTCTTCAGCCCATCAGCCCCATCGTGTTCATTTTCCTGTCTCTGCCTGTCTTTTCTTTCTGTTTTACTGGCCACAACATCAACCTTCCCCTCAATCCCTCCACTGCTGCTCTGGTTCCCTTTTCCCGCCACTCTTGAGTAAACTCTTCTGAGTAGCACTAGCAAACCTCCCTGCAAGGATATTGGTTCCCCTCCAGTTTAGGTGTAACCCATCCCACTTGTACAGGTCACTTCTGCCCCAGAAGAGATCGTTGTGATCCAAGAACCTGAAACCTGCTCCATAGCCAAACATTCATCTGTCCTATTTTCCTATTTCTGTAGCACATGACACCGGGTGTAATCCAGAGATTTCAACCTTTGAAATCTTGCTTGTTAACCTATTACCTAGCTTCCTGAACTCTTGGTGCAAGACCTCATTCCTCACTTTGCCCATATCATTGGCACCAACATGTACCATGACCTCTAACCCATCACCTTTCAGGGTTAGATTAGATTAGATTACAGTGTGGAAACAGGCCCTTCGGCCCAACAAGTCCACACCAACCCGCCGAAGCGAAACCCACCCATACCCCTACATTTACCCCTTACCTAACACTACAGGCAATTTAGCATGGCCAATTCACCTGACCCTGCACATCTTTGTGACTGTGGGAGGAAACCGGAGCACCCGGAGGAAACCCACGCAGACACGGGGAGAACGTGCAAACTCCACACAGTTAGTCGCCTGAGGCGGGAATTGAACCCGGGTCTCTGGCGCTGTGAGGCAGCAGTGCCAACCACTGTGCCACTGTGCCACCGTGCCGAACATATGATCGGTTATGATATTGGTCAAATTACCATGAGCTGCTTGACATTACTGCAATTTCGATTCTTGCTTTGCTAAATGATTTCACCCGTTGCTCGAAACCGAGCTGCAGGATGTCCTGCAGCTGTTCACTGACATCCCTGACCCTGGCACAAGGCAGGCAACACACCAACCTGGAGTCACGTCTTCAGCCACAGATGCGCCTGTCTACTCCCCTGATTAAAGAATCCCATATCATTATTGCTCTTCCTTTCCTCTTCCTCCCCCTCCCCTGTCGTTACATCACTTGTGGTGCCAGAAGCTTGGCTCTGACCCCACTCCTGAGGTACCAGCACCCTCAGCAGCTTCCAAAATGGCATACCAGTTGTAAATCAAAGAAACCTTGGAACATTGAGCAGACCGTCCTGTCCCTCTCTCAACCTAAGTCTCAGAAATGGCCACAATATCATAGTCCCACGTACTGATCCAGGATCTAAGCTCATGTGCCTTCGGATGAGGACATCCGCAGGACAATCTGCGCTGGGCAAAAAATGAAGGCCTGGCTGGCAACACCTATATCCTGAGAATTAAAAAGAAAGAAATAACTTTAGACATGGAGAATCTCAGTCCTTCAATGATCCCTGTCCCTCAGATCCAATGGAACTTCGTGGATAGTGGCAGGTCAAAGGCTATACCTAAACCATGGTTTTCATACTTTAGTTTTTAAAATGAATCAATAGCGAAATCCTTTAGGATGAAAGGAAACATAGGGCTTCAGAAGAAAACATTCAAAATGTGGAGAGCATTGCTTTGCTCCATCATTCACGTGCACATGGACTCAGGAAAGTAAGGAAGACAGGACAGGAGAGGAGGTGTTGTTATGAATTCCAAATTTTGGTCAATCAGAATTAATAAAAATCAGTTCAGGT
The DNA here is from genome assembly GCF_037043375.1 of Chiloscyllium plagiosum. Taxonomy (NCBI): domain Eukaryota; kingdom Metazoa; phylum Chordata; class Chondrichthyes; order Orectolobiformes; family Hemiscylliidae; genus Chiloscyllium; species Chiloscyllium plagiosum. The sequence goes on along the minus strand of NW_028270154.1, from coordinate 71,583,672 downwards.
TAACTACAACTTCCCAGAAGTCAGTGTCCAATGCTAGCTTCCTCAGCGAGCTGGGGCCACCATTTTACCTGCCGGGAATCAAACTGGAAACTTCTTTGAAGTCAACAATTTGGAGACAGAGAGAGATGGAGGGTCTGGGGCAGACTGCCAACTCTGCCTGAAGGTCAAACAGCAACTGACTTAGAATCTCAGCTTTGTAGATTTAATTCAACAAGCTCAGAAGTCAGTTATGTTATTTAAAAAAAGACATTTCAGAGGCTGATGGCCCATCTCAGTGGACTAATTGGAAGGTCGTTAGGGTAACAGAGTAACATTACCTCTCCCATTAGAACTCCTATCGTGATATGGAACAATAACTATAAAAGCATTTGTGGCTATTTCATTGGAGAGTATCCTGAGGTTCTGTACCTCTTTCCCACTCTTTCTTGGTTGTTGTCTCTCTCAAAATACACACAATGTCTTCCTGCCTTTCCTACTCAGTTTGATGAGAGGGTGTCATAAACAAACACAACCTCTGGCCTTGCCTTTTTATGAAAGGCAAAAAAGCTTTGCGTTTCTGACAAGAGATTCTGCTCAGGGCTCCCCCTGAAATGTAGAGCTGTCTTTCCATCCTGACAATCTTCTTGTTGCGTCGAACTGCTGGGGCAAATCATGGGCCCATTTCACAGCATTCTGCTGCTGTGTACTGAAACATGTGTCTAGAGTCAAGCCGGTCACTGACAGCAGCTGTCAAACTATATACACGTCAGCTAAGCCAGGAGGGTCAGGCAAGTGTTTGGTAAGTGGTAAGCCAGATGGCTAGAGCAGGGTGCTAGATGCCAGGTTGGTAAGGTTCCAGATGGGCAAGGTGGTAGGTAAATGACACGGGTAGAAAGGGTGGTTGGGATAAATGAAGCAGGGGAGGCAGGGAGGGGTGGAGGAGTTCAGGTGAGAGAATCAGCTCCCATGGCAGGCAAATAGGAGCCCAGGTCCCATGGGGTCAGAGGGCAGACAGATCAGAGGAGGATGCAGTGACTAGGTCCTGGGCAGGGAGGAGGCACATACACTTTGGAATGGGGCAAGTCTGGATCAGGAAAAGGGGAAAATGTGGATTCTGTGGGGGTGAGGGGGAGGTCAGGTCAAAGAGTAAAAGTGGGTTGGGGGGTCGGTGGGGGTCGGTGGGGGTGGAGGTTGGTAGGGTCAGGTTGTGCTCGAGGCGCATAGTGGGGGTGGGGGGGTGTTGGGTCTAAAGTAGGTGATATGGGGTTGGCTGGACCAGGTGAGGGCGGTGTGCAAGAGGAATCAGGTTCAAAAGCACGGGAGCTGGAGGTGGAGAGAAGTGGATGGCAGAGAGATGGATTGTGGGAGAAAGGGATAGTGGCATGGGAAGGTTGTGCGAGGAGATGAAAGAGGTCATTCTGAAGAGGGATGGGTCTTTTGGCAGAGGCATCAGGTCAATATCTGGGGGGTGTATACTTTGTTGGGGAGGGTGGGAGGAGGGGTGCGGAGGTGAGATAAGTATTGGGTCGTTTAATCAGGAGTTAGCCTTTGTAATTAGTGATCTAAGCTTTCCTGAGTAACTATTTTACTGAACTGCATCAGTGCACCACATGTCCTCCCAATCCGCTCTGCTTTAAAATGGTAACTTTCACAGAGTTCCAGCTGGAGGGAAGTTGCCCAGCAGCATCCCGACTAATTCTTTTAGATTGTTCTATGGAGAGGATTCTGGAGGGCCTCCATGCGCCTCCCATTGATACCAGAATAACAATTTCTTGAGTTTCAAAATCAGGGCCAATCTGTCTCTCGCTCACACTCTCTCCATCTCCACCACTCCTGTCTCACTCTCTCTCTCTCTCCAGCTCTCACCATATCACTATATTTGGGGTTTAAGATTGTTTGCACTTTTCTCTCTGTCACTACACAGGTTGAATTTTGATAACTCAGCTTACCGCTACATTCAGAAGGAGGATACGGACGAGGAGGAGATGTTATCTTTCACCAGTGATTTCTTCTTTGAGGTTTTTCCCTTTAACATTGTCTTCAGACAGGTAAGTGCTATCTGTCTCTCTGCCCTGTTTATGCCATGTCCCATTGGGACTGCCCTCTGTCCGCACCTCTGTCTTTGTTTCCATTTTATCAACAGTTTATATTGATACAGCTGCCCGTTACACACCAAAACAGGTCAAGCTGCTTCGCAGATATGTTATAAAATGAAACCGGTTACATTGGAGTATATGCTCAGATGACCAAATGTTTTGGCGGGGGGGTGGGGGTTATCAATTTTAGCTGGTTTCCAAAAAGGAAGTAAGTTCTTGAGGTAAAGAGTCATAGACATGTATAGCACGGACCAGATATCTTAACCTAATCTAGTCCTATTTGCCAGCACTTGGCCCATATCCCTCTCAACCCTTCCTATTCATGTACCTTTCCAGATGCCTTTTAAATGTTGCAATTGTACCAGCCTCCACCACTTCCTCTGGCAGCTCATTCCATACATGCACCACCCTCTGCGAGAAAAAGTTATCCCTTATGTCTCTTTTATATCTTTCTTTTATATCTTTATGGCTATGACAGGAGTCATAGCCATAAAGTCAGATCTACAGCACTGGAAAAGGCCCTTTGGCCCATCAAGTTTGCACCAAAAGGCAACTAACCTAACTATGCTAACCCATTTTCCAGCATTTACCCACAGCCTGGTATGCCTTGGCATCACAAGTATACATCCAAATACCTCTTAAATATTGCGGGTTTCTGCCTCTATCACCCTGACAGGCAGGGAGTTCCAGATTCCCACCATCCTCTAGGTGAGAAGTTTTCTCTCAGATCTCCTCTAAGCCTTTTGCTGTAAACTTTAAATCCATGTTCCCTTCTCATTGATACCTCTACCAAGGGGAAAGGTTTCTTCCTGTCTACCTTCTATATGCCCCCATATCATTTTATACATCTCAATCATATTCCTCTCTCAATTTCCTCTGTTCTGAAGGAAAACAACTGCAATCTGTCCAATCTCTCTACATAACTGAAATTCTTCAGCCCGGGTAACTTCCTGATAAATCTCCTTTGCATTTTCTCCAGGGATATCGCACCCCTTCTATAATGTGGATTCCCAAACTGCACACCATACTTTAGCTGTGGCCTAACCAAACATTTCATACAGCATCACCTCCCTAGCCTTAAACTCTATGCCTTGATTAATAAATCAAGTGCACCACACTACTTTATTCACCTGTCCTTCAGGGAACGGGGTACATGCACACCAATGTCCCTCTGATCCTCGGAGCTTCCTGTGGTCCTATTGTTCAGCTATTCCCTTGCTTCATTTTACCTATCCAAGCACACCATCTCACATTTATCATGACTGAATTCCATTTGCCACTGATCAGCCCATCTGAGCAGCCCATCTTTATCCTTTTCTAATCTAAGGCTATCTTCCTCATTATTGGGGTGGCACGGTGGCACAGTGGTTAGCACTGCTGCCTCACAGCGCCAGAGATCCGGGTTCAATTCCTGCCTCGGGCAACTGTCTGTATGGAGTTTGCACATTCTCCCTGTGTCTGCGTGGATTTCCTCTGGGTGCTCCGGTTTCCTCCCACAGTCCAAAGACGTGAGGTTAGGTGAATTGACCATGCTAAATTGCCCGTAGTGGAAGGTGAAGGGGTAAATGTAGGGGAATGGGTCTGGGTGGGTTGCTCTTCGGAGGGTCGTTGTGGACTTGTTGGGCCAAAGGGCCTGCTTCCACACTGTAAGTAATCTAATTTATCATCCCACCAATTTTGGTATCCTCTGTGAGCTTACTGATCAACCCGTCTAACAAGTTTAAATCATTTATATAAACCCCAAGCTGCAAGGGCCCCAACACTGGCTCCTGTAGAACCCCTGACAGATTTCCAGTCAGAGATTCAACCCTCTACCATCACCCTCTGCTTCCTGCCAATTGTGCATCCAATTGGTCAAATATCCTTGGATCCCAAGGGCTCTTACCTCTGCTGTCAGTCTCCCATGAGTGATCTGATCACAAGTAGTCTAGCATCGATCATTGGAAAAATGCCCAAATCCAGTAGAAGAGCTGGACAGTTAGAAAATTGTAACACAATCAAACAGAGTCAGCCTGATTTTGGGTAAGGAAATTGTGTATGGCAATTTTTTATGATTTCTTTGACAATGTAGCAAGCAGGGTTTATAAACAAAAATTTGTTGATCCACTGTATTTAGATTGCCAGAGGGGTTTGATAAGGTGTCACATTAAAAAAGGCACAAGTTACAAGCTCATGGTATTAAGATATTAGCAACATTAGACACTGGTTAGCTTACAGGATATACAGCGTAGGGAAAAACGGGTTACCTTCAGGTTGGCAAGCTGTAATGAGTAGTGTATAATGTGGATCAGTGATGGCTGTTCAAAGTATTACAAATACATGAATGAAGGGACTAAATGTACAGTCGCTGAATTTGTCAATGAGGGGGATAAAAACTACTTGTCAAAAATAACAGCATAAAAAATAGGAACAGGAGTAGGCCATTTGGCCCTTGAGCTCAGTCTGCCATTCAACAGATTCAACAGTTTTCACATCTACGTTTCTGCGTTTCCCATAACCCTTTATTCTCCTTCTGACCAAGAATCTTAAATATGCACAAGAACTCTGGCCCCACAGCTCAATACAGCAATGAGTTCCAAAGATTCACAACACTCCTAGAAAAGAAATTCCTCCTCATCTCAGTCTTAAATTGGTGCGCCTTTATTCTGAGACTATTCCCATTGCTCCTAGATCCTCCCATGATTTGATTTATTGATTTTAACTATTTATTGTCATGCATATTTTGTAACAAATTACGCTGGAAAGTGTGGCATGGTTGTCGCCATGTTCCGATGCCACCTTAAAACACAAAAATAACCTGAAATAACTTTCCAGTCCTTCATGATAAGGCTGTGGGCTTGGTGACCAGGCACAAGTCCTTTCACTGTGGTGCCACCTCTGTAACAGAAATGATCACTCTTCAGCAGCATCCCATCTCCACTGATGTCTTTGCTGGACCTCACCAATGCAGACATCACCAGTGTCGCTGAATACCACAATAGTCCAAACACAACTCCACCACAGTGACTATGAGTTGGCGCTAGGTCCACTTTGATGATACAAAAGCCATCAGGGACCCAGACTCTCTCCAATGCCAACACCCCAAGTCCTTGCTGGGCCCACTCAAGTCCGCTCAGCATTTGCCCTGTCAAGCCCCTTAAGAGTCCTATATGTTTCAATGAGAACACCTATCATTCTTCTAAACTCCAGTAAGTGAAGCCCCCAACCAATTTAATCTTTGCTCATTAAACAATCCCTCCATACAAGGGATCATCTATGTGGACATTGTGTGAATTGTCTCCAAATGAAATGCTACCTTTCCTTAAGTAAGGGGACCCAAACTGTTCTCTGTACATCAGATGTGGTCTCACCAGCATCTTGTATATTGACAGCAAGACTTCCCTACTCAAATGCTTCAGTCCCCTTGAAGTAAAAAGAGGTGGATTGTCTGCAATGGGATATAGAAAGGTTAAATGAAAGGGTAATAAATTAGCATGGAGGGTAATTGAGAAAATGAGAGTGTGTTCAAATTGTTGGACAGAACAGAAAAATAGCACATTTTTGAAAAGGGATGGACTTTTGAAGCTTAGAGGACAGAGTGATCTGAGTGACCTGCTTCAGGAATCACACAAAATAAACAAATGAACATACAGGTACAGCAAGAAATGAGGAAGGCAAATAGAAATGCTTAGTTAAATACAAAAGAAATGGAACATAAGAGACAGGTTTTACTGCAAGGGCTATTGATGAGACTGAGTCTCGCTGCAATGGACAGTTTTATTCTCTGTACGCACAGAGGGTAGAGATGAATCAGAATCAATTTTGCTTCCTGGGATAAAGGGGTTCTCTCAGGAAGATTGAGTTGATATCACAGGAGTTTAGGAGAATAAGCATTGGCCTTATTCAAGCGTATGAGATCCTGAGGGGAGTTGTCTATGTGATGATATTTCCATGCAAGGGGAAACGGACAATGGGGGTGGGGGGGACAGTTTCAGAAGATACTGAGATGAGAAGGAATTTCATTTCTAAGAAGGTTTCGAGTCTCCGGAATTCTCATCCCTCGAGAGTAGTGGACACTGAGCTATTGAATCTATTCAAAGCTAGGTTTGACAGATTTTTGATTGATGAGGGAATCCAGGATTTTGGGAGGAGACAGGAAGTAGAGTTGAGGCAAAATCAGATCAGCCTCAATTTTAGAGCAGGTTCAATAGGCTGAATGGCCATCTCCCACACCTACTTCTTATATCCTTCGTTGGAAAAGTTAATGAACAGGTCATAGAGATGTACAGCACGGAAACAGACCCTTTGGTCCAACTTGTCAATTCTGACCAGGTGTCCCAAAATAATCTAGTCGCGTTTGCCAGCACTTGGACCCATATCCCTCTAAACCCTTCCGATTCATACATCCATCCAGATGCCTTTTAAATGTTATATTTATACCAGCCTCCACCGCTTCCTCTGGCAGCTCATTCCATACACACACCACCCTCTGCATGAATAAGTTGCCCTTTAGGACCCTTTTATATCTTTCCCCGCTCACTCTAAACCAATGCCCCTTAGTTCTGGACTCCCCCACCTGAGGGAAAATACCTTGTCTATTTCCCCTATCCATGCCCCTTATGATTTTATAAACCTTTATGAGGTCACCCCTCAGCCTCTGACACTCGAGGGAAAACACTGCCAGCCTATTCAACCTCTCCCGATAGCTCAAATCCTCCAACCCTGACAATATCCTTGTAAATCTTTTCTGAACCCTTTCAAGTTTTACAACATCCTTCCGATAGGAAGGAGACCAGAATTGCAGACAAAATTGCAAAAGTGGCCTAACAAATGTCCTGTACAGCCGCAACATGACCTCCCAATGCCTACACTCAGTGCCCTCACCAATAAAGATGAGGATATTAGATAAGGGTTAATAGAACATAGAACAGTACAGCACAGGAATAGATCCTTCGAAACACGATGTTATGCTGAACATGATGCCAAATTAATGCCTTCTGCCTGCCCTTGGTCCATAGCCCTCTATTCCTTGTACATTCATGTGCTGATCTAAACTTCCCTTAAATGCCCCTATTGTATCTGCCTCCACCACCACCCTCTGGCAGCCAGACTCCTACCACTCTCTGTGTAAAACGCGTGCCCCTCACATCTCCTTTCAATTTTCCCCCTCTCACCTTAAATGCATGCCCCCTAGTATTAGACATTTCAATTCTGGTCAGAATTTTTTTCCCATCAACCACTATTTCTCTCATTATTTTTCCCACTATGTCTCTCATAATTTTATAGACTTGTGTCAAGTCTCCCCTCAGCTTCCACCACTCCAGAAAAAACAACCCGAGTTTCTCTACCTTTTCCTTATAGCTCATACCCTCTAATCCAGGCAGCATCTTTTCTGCACCCTCTCCAAAACCTCCACATCCTTCCAGTAAATGTGACGACCAGAACTGAATGTAATACTCCAAAGTGTGGCCTAACCAAAGTCTTATAAAGTTGTAACATGACATCCTGACTCTTGTACTCAGTTCCCTGACCAACAAAGGCAAGCATGCCATTCACATTCTTTACCACTCTGTCTACTTCCATGGCCACTTTCAGGGAGCTATGGACTTGAACCCCAAGACCCCTTAGTACATCAATGTTGTTCAAAGTCCTGCCATTAACTGTACACTTTACCTTAACATTTGATTTCCCAAAGTGTAGTACCTCATACTTGCCCAGATTAAACTCCATCTGCCATTTCTCTAGCCATATCTGCAACTGATTTATATCCCCGTGTAACCTTTGATAACCCTTTACACTATCCACGACTCCATCGATCTTTGTATCATCTGCAAATTGATTAACCTACATATCTATATTTTCATCCAAGTCATTTATATATATATCACAAACAGCAGAAATCTCAATACAGATCCCTGCAGAACACCACCAGTGATGGACCTCCAGTCTGAAAAACACCCTTCAATCACTACCCTCTGCCTTCTATGGGCAAGCCAATTCTGAATCCAAATGGCCAAACCACTATGGATCCCATGCATCTTAATCTTCTGGATGAGCCTACCATGAGGATATTGTCAAAAGCCTTACTAAAATCCAGGTAGACAACATCCACTGCTCTTCCCTTGTCAATCACCCTTGTCACTCCTTGAAAATTTAATCAACTTATTAAGACATGACCTATCCTGCACAAAGCCATGCTGACTGTCCCTAAGTAGGCCATGCATTTCTAAATGCACATAAATCCTATCCCTAAGAATTCTCTCCAATAGCTTCCCAACCACCGATGTGAGACTCACTGGTCTATAGTTTCCTGGATTGTCCCTATTTCCCTTTCTGAGCAGAGGAACAATGTTCCTCATAATGCTACTCACCAATCCTCAGGGACCTCTCCAGTCACTAGCAAGGATACAAAGATCTTGGTCAAGGCCCCAGTAATCTCCTCTCTTGTCTCTCTCAATAACCTGGGGTAGATATCATCAGGCCGTGGTGATTTATCCACCTTAAAGCTCTCCAAGAGAGCACCACCACTTCTTTCTTGATCTTAGAAGGCCCTAGTATATTAGCATGCTCCACATAAATCTCTCTATAGTCTGTATTCTTCTCCTGGATGAATACTGATGCAAAGTACTCATTTAGGATCTCACCCATATCCTCTGCCGCTAAGCACAAGTTCCCTCCTTTATTCTTGAGTGGTCCTACCATCTCCCTAATTATCCTCTTGTTTTCAATGTATGCATAGAATGCCTTGGGATTCACTGTAACTCTATTTACCAAGGTCATTTCATGGCCTCTCCTTGCTCTCCTAACTCCCTGCTTGAGTATTTCCTGCTTTCTTTATATTCCTCACAGGCCCTGTCTGAGTTTAGTTTCCTCAACCTTACATATGTCGAGAGTGTGATCCTGGAAAAGCACAGCAGGTCAGGCAGAATTTGAGGAGCAGGAGAATTGATGTTTAAGGCATTAGCCCTTCATCGGGATTTCCAGCATCTGCAGTCCTCACTTTCTCCTAAACCTTACATATGCTTCTTTTTCCTTTGGACAAAACTCACAACCCCCCTCGTTATCCAGTGGTCCCTTCCCTTCCTTCCTCCTTGCTGGAACATGCTGGTACTGAACTCTAATCAGGTCTTTAAACATTTGGAATGTCAAACGTGAACCTGCCCAATAACAGCCCCTCCCAATTAAATCTCCCTAGCTCCTGCCTAATACTGCCATAATTTGCCCTCCTTCCCTCAAAGTCCTGACTATTCCTTATTCATCGTTATTTCAAAATGTAAGGATTTGTGATCACTGTTTCCTAAATGCTCATCCACTGAAAGACTCATTAGCCAATAGAAGGTCCAGTATGGGCCCCTCCTCTTGTTGGATTATCCAATTATCTTTTTCCTCCTTTCTTTTCCCTCTCATATGTCTCTCCACCCCTTTACTACTAACTGACACTCTACTCCCTACAATCTTGTCTCCATTTCAATCTTCGTTTTCATTTTCTCCCCCTCGGTCATATTGTCCTGCCCCATCTGAAAACCTCTGTCCTTTGCCCAGATACCTTCTCTCCCCCATTCATCACTCACACCTTCCCCCGCCTCTTTATCCCTCCCTCATCTGCCCATTTCTGCACCCTTTGCCTGTTCTCCCCCCACCTGTGTACCTCACTCTCCTCTACCCATCTCACCCACTCCTCTCCTCTGCCCCCTCACCCACCCTTCTCCTCTGCCCCTCTCACCACTCCCTCAGCCCTTCTCGACCTGACAGCATCTCCACTCCATTCAGCCTGTTTTTAGTTGAGTGACTGCCCCTAATGGTGGTCTGACATGATCAGGAGCGCTGACTAATATGTCCCTCTCTCCTCCCCCACAGGATATGGTTGTTCACAATGTGGGATCTGGGTTGGCGACAGTGTTCCCAGACCTTGACGGCAAGATGATAACGGATACTTTCCTGCTGGCACGGCCTCTGGTCGAGTTCACCTGGAGCATGGTAAGAACCACACCATCCAGCAGAGACAGGAATGGGAGTAGGCCATATAGCCTGTTCCATCATTCAAGGAGATCATGGTTGATCTGTGGCCTCACTTGGTATACCAGAATATCTTTCCTTAAATATTTAAGCCTCTCAGATTTAATATTAGCACCTGATCCAGCATCCACATATGGCTGTGGAGAGAGTTCCAAACATTGGCGGTACACTGGCTAGCACTGCTGCCTCACAATACCAGGGGCCTGGTTTGGATTCTAACCTCGGGTGACGGTCTATGTGGAGTTTACACGTTCTCCTCCGTGTAGATTTCCATCGTGTGCTCTGCTTTCTTCCCACAGTCCAAAGATGTGCAGGATTGGCCGAGCTAAATTGCCTCGAAGTTTGCAGGGAGATGCAGGCTAGGTGGATTAGTCATGGTAAATGCAGGGTTACAGGGATAGGGTGGGATGTTCTTCAGAGGGTTTTGTGCAGAGTCAATGGGCTGAATGGCATCTCTCTGCATTGTAGGAATTCTATGATTGATCTACCACCCCATGTGAAGAAGTGTATCCTTGATCTGGCCCTAATTCTCAGACTATGCCTTCCAGTTCTAGACTCCCCAACCACTGAATACAGTTTCTTTATTTCCCCTGTCTTTCCCTGTTAATATCTTGAAGACTTCAATCAGATCAGCACTTAACCTTCTAAATTTGAAAACAAATAGGCCTTATCTGTATAATCTCTCCTCAATGTAACCCCTGAAGTCCAGGTATCATTCTTGTAAACCTGTGTTGTACTCCCTCCAAGACCAAAACAATCCTGCCTAAAGTGTGGGTTCCAACATCTGCTCGCAATACTCCAGGTGTGGCCTTTGTGGGATTTTATCAAATGCCTTTTAGAAATCCATATGAATAGCAACCATAGACATTCCCCTGTCCACTGCCTTAGTCACCTCTTCAAAAAAGCTCTGAGGTTTGTCAGGCATGACCTACCTGTCCATGCAAGCTCTACCTGATGAACTGGAAAATTTCAAAGTGTTCAGTTACCCCCTATTTGAGTATAAACTCCAGGAGTTTTCCCACTGCAGATGTTACGCAAACTGGTTTATAATTTCCTTGTTTCCTCTTCCGCCATTCTTTAATGCAGAGTGAGATGTGTGAAATTCCAATCCTGAGGGATAACTCCTGTATCTCTGAATCCCTGAAAGATTATAGTTTGGGCATCTACAATGTGTTCCCCTACTCCCTTTAACTTCCTGGTAAGGCATTCTCGGATGGGAATTTGGTATTCTATTAATTTTCTTGTTATCAATGTTTCACTTACATTAATTTTCAGTCCCTGTGCTTGAAAGGATATTGGAACGGGAAGGGGAGTATCCAGTTGGTGTGGCCCACATTGGGACTAACAACATAGGCAAGACTAGGATGGAGGACCTGTTTGGGGATTAGGAAGCACTAGAAACAAAACTAAGGAACAGGTCCACAAGGGTCATAATCTCTGGATTACTGCCCGAGCCACATGCAAATTGGCTTAGGGATAAGAAAATTAGGGAAGTAAACACGTGGCTAAGGGAGTGGTGTGGGCATTGGCATCAGTTTTGGAACAGCAGGGATCTGTACCGATGGAACGGTCTCCACCTGAACTGATCTGGAACCAGTGTTCTAGCGAAAATGATAAATAAGATGGTGACTAGGACTTTCAACCAGTGAATTGTGGGGAAGGGGAAGGGAAAATAACAGGAAGTATGATGGTAAATAGAAAGGCAAGCAACAGGTTAGTATATGTGCAGGAGGGTATAAGTTCACGGCAGACTGTGAAAGAAGCAAACAGGTAGGATAACTCAGGGGATATTATTAGAGATGTTGGAAATCATGAGGATAAGAAAGGCACTTTACCTGAATGCTCGTGGCATTCGTAACAAGTTAATGGCACAAATCATTGTGAATGAATATGATTTAGCATCCATCAAAGAAACATGGTTACAGGATGGTTATGACTGGGAGTTAAATATCCAGGGGTACCAGACTATTTGGAAGGACAGACAGGAATGCAAGGGATGTGGAGTAGCTCTGATATTCAAGGACGACATCAGGGTGGTGCTGAGAGATTATATAGGTTCTATGGAGAATGAGATTGAATTCATTTAAGTGGAAATTAGAAATTCTAAAAGAGAAAACATCACTGATAGATGTAGTCTATAGGCCTCTAAATAATAACATCACATTGGGATGGGCAATAAACAAAGAAGTAATTAATGCCTGTAAAAATGGTACAGCAATTATCATGGAGGATTTTAATCTACATGTAGATTGGCGGTCAGGATAGCCTTGAGGAGGAGTTAGCTGACTATATCCATGATAGTTTTTTTTTAGATTAGATTACTTTACAGTGTGGGAACAGGCCCTTCGGCCCAACAAGTCCACACCGACCCGCCGAAGCCCATACCCCTACATTTACCCCTTACCTAACACTACGGGCAATTTAGCTTGGCCAATTCACCTGACCTGCACATCTTTGGACTGTGGGAGGAAACCGGAGCACCCGGAGGAAACCCACGCAGACACGGGGAGAACGTGCAAACTCCACACAGTCAGTCGCCTGAGGCGGGAATTGAACCCGGATCTCTGGCGCTGCGAGGCAGCAGTGCTAACCACTGTGCCACCGTGCCGCCCATTTTCTTGAACAGTATGTAATGGAACCGATGAGGGAGCAAGCTATCCTAGATCAGACAGAAATAATTAATGACCTCGTAGTTAGGGATGCTCTTGGAAGGGCTGATCACAGTATGGTTGAATTCAGAATACAGAATGGAGAGTGTGAAGATAAAATCTAGTACCAGGGTCCTGTGCTTGTGTAAGAGGGACTACAATAGAATGAGGGAGGACTTGGCTAAAATAGACTGGAAACAAAGATTTTATGGTGGGCCAGTTGATGAGCAGTGATGGGCTTTCAAAGCAATTTTTCAAATGTTCAGCAAATGTATATTCCAGGGAAAAGGAAGGACTGTAAGAAAAGGGGTAATCTGCCATAGGTGTCTGAGAAAATAAGGGACGCTATCAAATTGAAAGAGAAGTCACAAAAAGAGCTATAAAGAGAAGTAAGAAAACATGAGAAAGTTCTTGTGCTCTTATGTTCTGATTCACTTAGGTCTTTGGTAAGCTACCCTCCTTTCTACTGTAGATACTAGGGTAAAGTAATTATTTGTCATGTCTACCTTTTCTCTGCGGTATGTTTTCTCTGCGTAGAGCGACTCCTGTGCCTCTTGTGGAAGCAGCTGTCGGGTCTGGTTCTGCGCAGGTTGGGTCTGAAGTTGTCCTTTTGGCATATGCTGAGAACATTCTCCTTATGTTTGCATCAGGTTTGCAGAAGATGCACAAGTGCCTGGAGGTATATTCTGCTGCACCCTCTGCAAGATCAACTGGAGTAAAATGTTTGGAATGTCTGGTTGGTCTGTGGCAGATGGACATCCCCCCAATCCCTGCTTGGAAAAGCTCCAATGCTTCACATGGAGTACCATGCACCTCCTCTACCTGGGAGACCATCATCATCCTGCAAAAAAATCCTAGAATCCCTACAGAGTGGAAACAGGCCCAACAAGTCCACACTGACCCTCTGAGGAGTAATCCATCCAGACCCATTCTCTTACATTTCCCATGGCTAACGTACCTAGCCTGCACATTCCTGAACACTCTGGGCAATTTAGTACAACCAATTCACCTCACCTGCGCATCTTTGGACTGTGGGAGGAAACCCACACAGACACAGGGAGAATGTCCGAACTCCACACAGTCGCCCAAGGCTGGAATTGAACCCGGGTCCGTGGTGCTGTGAGGCAGCAGTGTCAACCACTGAATCACCGTGCCACCCCACAGATCCTGGACAGCAAACTGGCAAGAGTTGGATTGCTCCCAGCTTTGTCTTAGACAGCGTGTCAGTCATTAACTGGCTAATCACTGCCATCTCGTGGTATTGGCTGGTCACTTTGATCCCTCTCCTGGGAACCTGTCACAAATATCCAGAGAAAGCGGAGTTTTTCTGGGATGAAAAGCAATGCTGGGCAGTTGCTAAGGTTTTGAGTCTCTTGCTTGAGGATGGCGATAAGCAGCTAGTGTGCCTCTGCAGTCAGGTATTGACTTCCTGCCTTGAAACCCTACAGCAGTACTTTTAGCTTGAGCCCCTTCCAAGGTGGTGCATCCTGATGATATATTTCTTCCGTCAAGTGCGTGGCCTCAATTATGATATGCAGTTTCTGTTTAAGAGTGGCCCTGCCCTCAGAACTTCTTCCAGGAATTGCCTGTCATTTTACTTGGTCCTGATCAAAGCCTGGGGCTTGGTCAGCTCACCCCAGAATGCTCTCCCTGCAGGAGTGATGGCTGTAGTAAGGGAGTCACTGCTCAGTAATAGGTTCCACCATCAGCTGGCTGATGGAGAGGGCGACTCAGGACAGTGGGTTGGATGGTGGGGAAGTGGACTGGATGGCAGCTGGGTAAGAAGGCATCACTCGGTGTCCAGTTCCCAACACAAGCCTCCCAGAGCCTGGACCCAGTGTGTTACATGAAATCATGATGGTTCAGGCATGCAGGAGATTTCCAGACCCCTGTCCATATGGAATTTGACACTGGCCCCCTACAACAGAGCAACCCCTGGGATGCAGTGCCCCATATTTGAGCCATCTTGGGGATATCCTCCCCACGCCCTTCAGAATAGCATTGAGGTGTTTCATGTACAGGCAACTGTAGTATGGTCCACTCCCTCACCATTACCCACTGCTCAGATATATCTTGGCATAGTGTTTTACCCTCTGGGGTCAGAAATCCCAGTGGAAGGCCCTTTTCCATCAAGGAACTGGAGTGGAGGGTGCTGCACAGAGCTGCTCCATGCTAAATAAATACACGAGGTAAAAACAATGACTGCAGATGCTGGAAACCAGATTCTGGATTAGTGGTGCTGGAAGAGCACAGCAGTTCAGGCAGCATCCAAGGAGCTCCTTGGATGCTGCCTGAACTGCTGTGCTCTTCCAGCACCATTAATCCATAAATAAATACACTGGCTGCTTGACCATGTGGGGTTTGTAGCTGGATGAAACTGCAACATGGCAGTTCCTCTAATTTTAATCACTCTTCAGCATCACGCTCCTGATCTACGGGCACCCATGCGGAGAGAGGTGGACAAGTCGGACGGCTTTCTCCTGGGTCTGCTCCTGGGCCTGGCGAAAGTCTCAATAAACATGTCCAGGCAGCATGCCATGGAGGGCCTCCTTATTCCAGACTATCTGCTTCTCTTTCACGTTTACGTCCACACTTCTGTCCCTGGAGAGGGAGCGTACGTTGCTCAGTAGCAGCTTTATAGACTGGTGGGCATCACATTGACTGGGGTGCATGGCAGAACATAGATCCTGTTCCTGTGCTGTACCGTCCTTTGGACCACCATTTTGTGCCAAACATGATGACATTTCAACTCATCCCTTCTGCCTGTCCATGCTCCACATCCTCCATTCTTTGCTTATTCATGTGATTATCTAAAAGCCCCTTAAATACCCCGATTGTATCTGCCTCCATCACTACGTCTGGATCCCACCACTCTAAAAATATTTGCTCCTCATGTCTCCTTTGAAGTGCATGTCCCCAGGATTGGACATTTCAACTCAGAGAAAAAGGTTCTGACTGTCAACCCCATCTACGCATCTCATAATTGTATAAACTTGAATTCATAGAGTCATAAATATATACAGCATGGAAACAGACCCTTCAGTCCAACTCGTCCAGGCCGACCAGATATCCTTGTAATTTATTTTCTATTTTTGCCCTCCTTGCTGTATTCTGAATGTATTCCAATCTTCAGGGCCATCAGTTTTGCCTACTTATGCTTTTTCTTTCAACTTAATACTCTCCTTAACTTCTTTTTAATTCATTTGTGGGACTTGGGCATTGCTGGCTGGCCAGCTTTGATAGCCCATCCCGATTTGCTCTTGAGGAGGTGGTGGTGAGCTGCCTTCTTGAATCGCTGCAGTCCACTTGCTGTAGGGACCCACAATGCCAGTAGGGAGGGAATTCCAGGATTTTGACCCAATGACTGTGAAGGAATGGAGGTATGTTTCCAAGTCAATGTGGTGAGTGGCTTGGAGGGGAACTTGGAGGTGGTGGTGTTCCCAAGTACCTGCTGCCTCTGTCCTTCAAGGTGGTAGTGGTCGTGGTGCTGTCTAAGGATCATTGGTGAATGTCGGCAGTGCATCTTGTAGATAAAACACACTGCTGCTACTGAGCGCTGATGATGGAGGAATTGAGAGTTTGTAGTTGTGATGCTAATCAAGTGGGCAGCTTTGTCCTGGATGGTGTCAAGCCTTCTTAAGTGTTGTTGGAGCTGCACCCATCCAGTAAAGTGGGGAGTATTCCATCACACTCCTGACTTGCGCCTTGTAGATGGTGGATAGACTTTGGGGTGTCAGGAGGTTAGTTACTTGCCGCAGTATCCCTAGTCTCTGATCTGCTCTTGTAGCCACTGTATTTATGTGGTGAATCCAGTTGAGTTTCTGGTCAATGCTATCCCCAAGGATGTTGACATTGGGGGATTCAGTGATGGTAATACCGTTGAATGTCAGGGGATGGTATTTAGAGTCTCTTATTGGTGATGGTCATTGTCTGGCAAATGTGTGGCACAAGTGTTATTTGCTACATGTTGGCCCAAGCCTGGATATTGACCTCATGACAGAGGCAAGGTCATTTATGAAGCAGCTGAAGATTATTGGGCCTAGCACACTACCCTGAAGGACTCCTGCAGAGATGTCCTGGAGCTGAGATGACTGACCCTCCACAACTGCAACCATCTTCCTTTGTGCCAGGTATGACTCTAACCAGCGGAGTGTTTGCCCCCTGATACCACTGATACTAGTTTTGCCAGGGCTCCTTGATTCCACACTCAGTCAAATGCAACCTTGATGTCAAGGGCCGTCAATCTCCCTCCCCTCTGGGATTCAGCTCTTCTGTCCATGTTTGAACCAAGGCTGTAATGAGGTCAGGAGCTGGGTGACCCTGGCGAAACGCAAACAGGGCATCACTGAGCAGGTTATTGCTGAGCAAGTGCTGTCTGATAGCACTTTACTGATGATGGAGAGTAGACTGGTTGGGCGGTAATTGTCTGGGTTGGATTTGTCCTACTTTTTTGTGTGCAGAACACTCCCGAGCAATTTTCCACATTGTCGGGTAGTTGTCAGTGTTGTAACTTCTACTGGAACAGCATGGCTAGGGGAGCGGCCAGTTCTGGAGCACACATGCTCAGTAATATCGCCAGAATGTTGTCAGGGCCCATTGCCTTTACAGTATCCAGTGCCTCTAGCCATTTCTTGATATCACGTGGAGTGAATCGAATTGTCTGGAGACTGTATCTGTGATGCAGGGGACCACTGGAGGAGCCCGAGACAGATCATCCACTCTGCACTTCTGACTGAAGATTGTTACGAATGCATCAGCCTTATCTTTTGCACTGATGTTCTGGGCTCCTCCATCATTAAGGATGGGGATATTTGTGGAGCCTCCTCCTCCAGTGAGTTGTTTAATCTTCACAGCTGGTTGTGGCAGGACTGCGGAGCTTAGATCTAATCCATTGGTTGTAGGATCCCTTAGCTCTATCACTTGCGGCTTATGCCATTTGGCTCACAAGTAGCCCTGTTTGGTGGTTTCACCAGGTTGACATCCTCATCTTCAGGTATGCCTGATGCTGCTCCTAGCATGCCCACCTGCACTCTCCATTGAACCATGGTTGATGCCCTGGCTTGATGGTAATGGTTGATTGGGGGATATGTCAGGCCGTGAGGTTACAGATTGTGCTGAAGTACAGTTCTGCTGCTGTTGATGGCTCACAGTGCCTCATGGATGCCCAGTCTTGAGCTGCTAGATTGGTTCGAAGTCTTTCCCATTTAGCACGGTGATAATGCCACACAAACGAAGGAGATTATTCTCAATGTGAAGGCGGGATTTCGACTCCATAAGGAAAGTGTGATGGTTGCTTTTACCGATACTGACATGGGCAGATGCTTCTGCAGCTGGCAGAGAAGTAAGGATGTTTTTTCCCTTTTATTGGTTCCTTCACAACCTGCTGCAGATCCAGTCTAGCAGTCTATCTTTGGTTAGCCATGGTTGATTTATCTTTCAATCTACTGGGACATATTTTTTACTGAGAGTTATGTGTTATCTCTGAAAACATCCAGCACTGCTTGCTTCCTGTCATTCCTGCTAATCTTTCTGCCCAATCAATTTGAGCTAAGTCTAACCTTAGATCATTGCTATTCCCTTTACTTAAATTAAACAATTATTTCTGACCAAAGGTTCTCACACTCAAACTGAATATTATATGCTGTCATGTTATGATCACTATTTCCAAAAGGATCTTTTAAGCAGATCCTTTATTAAACCTTCCTCATTACCAGAGCCGGGATAGTCTTTTTTCCCAATGGCACATTGTTCTTGGTTTCAAAAGAGAACAGATACGTATTTAGAAATGAAGAATTCAGAGGGTTGTGGAGATAGGGTTGGAGAATAGGACCAGTTGGGTAACTGTTTCAGGAGCTGGTACAGACATGAGTCAAATAGTCTCCTTCTATAAATTCTATGACTCTATTAAACTATGCACTATGAATTTGTTGTCTAGATTAGACTGGTGCTGGAAAAGCACAGCAGTTCAGGTAGCATCTGAAGAGCAGTAAAATCGACGTTTCGGGCAAAAGCCCTTCATCAGGAATACCACTACGAATTTGTTGTCGTAGCTACCCTTTCCAACTTGATTGGCCAAGGAAACAAGATTAGAAAGTCAATCATAATTATTGTTCTACTTTTTAAAGATACTCTGACTATTTACTGATCTATACCCTGTCCTACCCTGTCCTACAATGTGGAAACTGTTTGCTGGTTGATATACTACTACCAGTGTCTTCTTTCCTTGCTTTATTTACCTCACACTGAATGATCTGTCAACCGATTCCAAATCTCTCACAACTGTCCTCATTTCATCTCTTACGATCAACGCTACCCTACTACCTTTTCCTTCCCCCGTCCTTCTGAAAGACTAAACATCCCTCAATCTTAGTTCCCGTTCCCGATCTCCTTGTAACCATGCCTCCGCAATGGCTACAAGATCACATCCATTTACCTCAATATCAGTCTGTCCGTGATTCCAAATAATTCCATGCATTAAGATACAAAGCCATTAAGCATGTCTTTTATCCCCATATTTAATCACCCTAGTTTTCCTTTGTACTGTGACCCTAGTTGCCTCACCCTTGGGAACCCTGTCTACCATTTTTGGGTTTTTCTGTTCTGTCTTATCTCCATCCTGGTTTCTCTTTCCCTTAACATCCTGCTAATATTCACATCCCCATGCCATTCTTGTTTAAATCTGCCAAATTACACTCATAAATATTTGCCCTGGGACATCAATCCTGATCCTGACCAGGGTAACCTGTCCAGTTCATACTGGCACCTTCCCCAGAACCAGTCTCAATGTTCCAGGAATTCAAAATTCCCCCCCTTGCACCACCTTTTCAGCCATGTATTCATCAACATATCCTACTATTTCTATTCTGACAAGCACATGGCACTGGTAGTACCTCTGAGATCACTACTTTTGAGGTCCTACTTTGCAAACTTACTTCCTAACTCCTATAGTTGTCTTTAGGACATCATTTTTTAAACCCATTTCGTTGGGACTGATGTGTACCACAACCACTGGTTGCTCATCCTCCCCCTCCAGGATTTAGCCAGTCAGACATCCTAACACCTGGAAGGCAACACGCTACCTTCGAATATATTTCCTTTACAATCGAATCCCCTAGAGCTATTTAAATCCTGCAATTTCCCCTTCTCTCCCATGCAGCAGATCCACCCATGATGCAATTAATTTGGTGATTACCCCTGAGAGGCCATTACCCCCAACAATATCCAAAATAGATCTGTATTTCAGGGGAATGACCTCAGGAGATTCCTTCACCGCCTGCCTAGTTCTCTTACGCTGCCTGGTGGTCAGCCTGTCTGTGGAGTCTTCTCTGGCAGTGTGACCACCTCTCAGTATGCACTATCCACGATATTCTCAGCTTTGTGGAGGCTCTACAGTCTCCCCAGATGCCCTCTCCCGGCTCTGAAATCCAGGCTTCCAGGATCTGCAGCTGGAGACGATTCCTGCACGAATACTGTCCCCAGGCAGCAGAAAGCTGTCCGGGTTCCCACAGAGCAGGAGAAGCAAACCATAGCTTTCAGCTCTCCTGCCATGACTTACCCCTTTAGATTAAACATTTAAAGGGCTCTTAAACATCAAATAAAACCATTCACTTTGAGAACCCTTCTTCCCTTGACCTCATTAAAACAGAACATAGCCCTTATAAATTATAAACCACAAAATAGAAACAGTGCATCTATTAAGAATAGCACAAATACTCACCACATCAGCAGCTTCCACTTGCCCAATGACACGTTTGAATCCCATTGTCACTTCAGGAGCTCTGCTTCTGGATTGGGAGGAAGGAACACTGAGCTGCTCCTTTGAAAGCTTCCTCTACTGCTCTGTTCATTTGCTTCTCGGCAGATTCACTTTCTCTCCGACCTCAAATGCTCTGTACTTTAAGAGTTCCTTAAAATCACTTGTCCTCTTATGCTCCAAGTTCCCCCAAGACCTTATCTAACTATTAAAGAACAGAAGTACTCACCAGAGAAGAAGGAAGACTCACCAAAGAAGAAGATTCCCCACCCCTCTATTTTCACCAAACTCCTTTTCACTAAACTCCAATTACCCACTGAAATAACTGCCCAGAAGCCAGTATCCCATCACCTAGTCACCATTTGTTTCCATGTGCACAGTACATGGGCTGTGACCAGCCAGCTCCAAGCCAGACTCTCTGACTCTCTTGTTTCTATCTGTCAGCCAGGGTTCTCTATCTGACCCAGACTAACAAGACCAATCAAGGATCTCATAATCAATTAGATCTACCTGGCCCTGGTTCCAATCACTATACACCTTAATGCAAACAAGCCAAGCAGCACCCCAGCACAGACAAGGTAGACTGAAGGAGAACTCTGTTTGTACTTCCTCATTCAACAATTTCTGAAAGTTGATTAACCTGATTGTTTAATTATCTAGCTTCAGCTGAGTGCCTGTAAATTCATGCTTTAAAGTTGCAATGAAACTGCACCCAGTCACAACAACATTGAGTTCATTGCTAAATTAAAGAACACACTAGATTTTAGACTGAAATTCGCCCTTAACTTTAATTATTGCTTAAAATGTGAGGATGTGAGTAAAACATTTTTCATCCAGAAGGTAATGAGAATCTGGATCTCACTGCCTGTAAGGGTGGTAGACAGAGACATTTCAGGAGTAGTTAGATGTGCACTTGCGATGCCGTTGTACACAAGGTTTTGGGCCAAGTGCTGGAAAATGGGATTAGAATGGTTAGGTGTTTGTTTTTGACTGGAATGGACTTGATGGATGAAAGGCCTTTATCTGTGCTGTAATCTCTATGAGTCTATGACTGAGAGCAATCCAGTGATTGCTAGATTTGATTCCAGCTTTTGAACTTCCTCACTACGTCTGTGAGACCTCTCTTTTTCTCCCAATGTCATTGTTTCCCACACGGACTGGGACTTCAGATTGTTGCCCTTCTCTGTCACAAGACACTCCCCTGACTCAGCAGTATCCCAGTACCCTGGCGCCAGTGAGAATACACTACCTGAGGGACCGTGTCAGAGGTGCAGACTCACTTATCTATTCCTCTAACTGTTCAATCTTCTGCAATCACTACGACATTACTACATTGATGTTACAATTGTTTGCTGCTGACATACACATTTACTAACCCTCGATTTAAATTTAGTACCTTCTTACATTCATTAGAGAATGATACCTGGGGCTTCAGTGAAATCAGAGAGACCAGAGAAGCTGGATTGTTCTCCTCAGCACGGAAAACATTGACGCAATTTAGTCAGGGCTACAAAATTATGAAACGTTTTGGCAGGATAATGAGCTAACACAGTTTCCACTAACACAAGAATGCAGATTTGAGGGCATTAGTAACATAGCCAAAGGGTTTTTTTAAACACAGGGAGTTCACATGGTGGGACTGGACTTAATAATGACATTTCAAGGAAGTGGGGTAAAATCATAAAGAGAAAGAGTCTTTGTGCTCTGAATTAGTGAGTTGGATACCATCGATGGAAATGTGTTGCTGGAAAAGCGCAGCAGGTCAGGCAGCATCTAGGGAACAGGAGAATCGACGTTTCGGGCATTAGCCCTTCTTCAGGAATGCCCGAAACGTCGATTCTCCTGTTCCCTAGATGCTGCCTGACCTGCTGCGCTTTTCCAGCAACACATTTCCATCTCTGATCTCCAGCATCTGCAGACCTCACTTTCTCCAGTTGGATACCATCCACAAGTTAACAGGGCACGAAAGACAGAATGACCTCCCTTCAGGTTAGTATTATGTCTGTTCCTAGGATTTCCTCAGCAAATTCCTTGAGAGTCAGTGCCAGTTCAGGATATTTATCTGTCCTACATTGCTGTATTTTCTTTGTTAATTTTTCCGGACTAATTGAAGTGCAATAAGGTCAATCCCATTGTCTAGTCAAGACATCTTTGACCGTCACCAACCCTTCCAATTTCTATATCAGGATGGCCATCCTAATCCCGATTGTTTTTACTATTGTGGAGGGAGGGTTGTTCAATTGGAGCTTTGTCCCAGACGGAGATTTCTTTAATGATGCCCTGAGGTCAGTGACAGTCCATCCCTCCCCCTGGTGCTGCTGCTGATATGTGAGAAACTTGCAGAGTTTGATGGTGTTTCAACGCAGGCAACAGGCCTCAGTAAATTCATGTATCATTTTCTTGTTTCAGATCATCTCCCATCCAAACAATCTGTTTGAGATCATCTCGAAAGAGCCTGTGAAAAGAGAAAGGAACCTACACAACAGAGTTCAGAGTGAGGAGGGAGTGAACAACAAGGCCAGAGTGAGGGTGGAGGGAATTATGAGGGCAGAATGAGGAGAGAGTGAATAACGAGGGCAGAGTGAGGAGGGAATGAATAATGAGGACAGAGTGAGGAGGGAATGAATAATGAGGACAGTGAGGAGAGAGTGAATAACAAGGGCAGGTTGAGAAGAGAGTGACTAATGAGGAGAGAGTGATAGGAGGGAATCGGAGGGTCGAGTGAGAAGAGGCTGTACAACAGAGACAATATGAGGAGGGACTGAACCAGGAATAGAGTCAGAAGGGTATGCATAATGAGAACAGTGTGAAGAGAGTGTGAATAAGAGAAGAGTGAAGAGAAGTGAGTAACGAGGGCAGCGTGAAAGGAGAGTGGAGCCAGAGTAAATCGGGGACAGTACAAGGTGAGAGGAAACAAAGAGAAACGTTGAGGGGTTAGTGAGGGTAACCAGAAAGACAGTGAATAGTGAGTAAGAGTGAGGGTGTATTAAAGTAAGTGGGAATATGATTGAGGGGGAATGAGAGTAAATAAGAGTGAAGGGGGAAATGTGGGTAGTGAAAAGGAGAGATTGAGTTGGAGTTCAATGGTAGGGTGTGGGGCTGGCAGTGAATCTGACAATCCATCTGAGTACAAGTTCATGTAGTTATCTCTTTGTCTGTTACTCTGTCACTCTCTATCCGTCTTACTTATTGTCTCATTCTCACTGTCTATCTTTCACATGCTGTCACTCAGTATCAGTGTTGCTTACTCTGTGATTCTGAATCACTCCACCTATCTATCACCTCTGTCACTCTTTTGTTACTCTGTCACTGTCTCTCATTTTTTGACTTGCCACTTGCTTTCATTCTGTTCAAATCAGATCCTGGTCTCACAATCAACCAAATGTTCAATTTGACATTCACTTTCCTCTCTCATTTGGTCACTTAATCCCTTTAGTTAACATCATTCTCTCAATCTCAGAAACTCCCTCACTCTGCGTGATTCACTGTCATTCTCTTACTGACACTCTCTCATTCTCCATGAAAGATGCTGATTATGACAATGGTCCTCGAGCTGCTGATGCGAGTGTGCTGCTCATGGCCTTCCAGTCAATTGTTGGCGACGACTATAAAGGTAACTATTACTGCCTCACATTAACATCCCATAACACTCATGAAATGTTTGGCAGGTATTGGATATAGTCAAGTGTGTGGTGCTGGAAGAGAACAGCAGGCCAGGCAGCATCCGAGGAGCAGGAGAATAGACGTTTTGGGCAAAAGCCCTACATCAGGAATGAGGCCTCATTCCTGATGAAGAGCTTTCGCCCAAAACACGATTCTCCTACTCCTTGGATGCAGCCTGACCTGCTGTGCATTTCCAGCACCACGCTCTCGACTCTAATCTCCAGCATCTGCAGTCCTCACTTTTGTCTAGGTATTGGGTATAGGCAGGTGAGATACAGCTGACACTACTCTTTTAAACTGAAAGTAAAGCATCCCCTACATTGTCCCCATTAAACACTCCCAGCACAGGAATAGCACGGGGTTAAGAGCAGAGTACTTATCAGCCATGTTTGAACGGTGGAGCAGACTCAATGGCCTAATTTCTGCTCCTATTGTCTTATGATCTAATGCTCCCTCTCAAATGCCCCTATCAAACACTCCCACGACAGGGAGAGCGTGAGGCAAATACAAAATGCTAACTATATTTTCTGCCATTCTGACTTTCCTGATGTTTTGGTCTTGTTCCGAAATATCAGACCAAACCCCTGCTCCAACTCCAAACGGAATGAATCAATACTTCACATAATTTTGGGAGTGTGTTGGAATACTCCCCACTTGCCTGGATGGGTGAAGGTCCAACAATACTCAAGAAGCTTGACACCATCCAGGACAAAGCGTGATTGTTACTACATTAAGATTCACTCCCTCCATCCTGATGCTGTGTAGCAGCAATCTGTGTTCTATCTACAATAGTCATCGAGGTCTACAGCATGCAAACAGGCCATTCAGCCCAACCTCTGCATGCTGCCCAGTTTTCACAATTTAAACTAGTCCCATTTGCCTGTTTGGTCCATATCCCTCCATACCTATCCCATCCATGTATCTGTCTAACCGTTTCTCAAATTACAAAATTGTACTCACTTCCACCAATACCTCTGGGAACCTGTACCAGACACTCACTACTTTCTCAATGAAACATTTGCCCCTTTGGACCCTTTATGTATCTCTCCATTCTCACCTTAAACCTATGCCCTCTAGTGTTAGACTTCCCTAACATGGGGAAAAGCTGTTGACTATCTACCTTATTTATGGCTCTCATGATTTTATATCCCACTGGCCCACTTGATCAAGATCTTGCTGCATTCCCAGATAAACTTCTTCACTATGCACTATACCACCAATCTCGGTGTCCTTCGCAAACTTACTAACCATACCTCCTAATTTCTCATCAAAATCATTTATGTAAATGATGAGTAACAGTGGACTCAGCACCAATTTTTGTGGCACACTGCTGGTCACAGGTCTCCGCTCTGAAATACAACTCTGTACCATCCCCTCCATCTTCTACCACCAAGCCAATTTTGTATCCAAGGTTAGCTCTCCCTGGATCCAGTGAGGTTTAACATTACTCAACAACCTACCATGCTGTACCTTGTCAAAGGCCTTGCTAAAGTCAATGCAGATAATGTCTACTGCACTACCCTCAACTACTTTCTTTCAAAAACCTCAATCAAATTTGTGAGACATTGTTTCCCATGCACAAAGCCATGCTGACTATCCCAATTGAGTCCTTGCCTCTCTAAATGCCTGTAGATCCTGTCTCTCAGAATCCCCTGTAACAACTTACCCAACAGACATTAGGCTCATTGGTTGGTAGTTCCCAGGTAATTCCCTGCAGCCTTTCTTAAATAATGGCAGGACATTATCCTCCCTCCAATCTTCGAGCAATTCACCTCTGGCTGTTGATGATGCAAATATCTCTACTTGGTGCTACGCAATCTCCTCCTTAGCCTCCCACAAAGTCCTGGAGAACACTTCATCAGGTCCCAAGGATTTATCTATCTTTTTGCATTTTAAGACTTCCAGCACCTCCTCTTCTGTAATGTGGACACTCTTCAAGAGTGTCACTATTTATTTCCCCTAGTTCCCATGCATCCATACGTTTCTCAATGGTAAATACTGACGAGAAGCATTCATTTAGGATCACACCCACCTTCTCCTAGCTCTGCACGTAGATGACCATGTTGTTCTTTATGAGGCTCTATTCTCTCCTTACTCTTTTGCCCTTCATGTACTTGTAGAATCTCTTTGGATTTTCCTTTACCTTATCTGCCAAAGCCATCTTGAGTCTCCTTTTAGCCCTCCTGATTTCTCTCTTATGTGTACTCCAATACCCTCTATACTCCTCATGGAGTTCACTCAATCCCAGCTACCTATACATGTCACATGCCTCCTTCTGTTTCAAGACCAGGGCCTCAATATCTCTGGTCATCCAGGGTTCCCCATTCCTGCCAGCCTTACCCTTTACTCTAAACAGCCCTGACCCTCATTTACTCACTTCTGGAAGCCTTCCACTTACCAGATGTCCCTTTGCCTGCAAACAGCCTCCCATAATCAACTGTAAAAAGTTCCTGTCTAAGGCCATCAAAATTGGCCTTACCCCAATTTAGAACTTTAACTTGTGGACCTTCACCTATCCTTTTCCATAGCTATTTTAAAACTATGGTCACTGGTGCCAAAGTGCTGCCCCACTAACATGTCCGTTACTTACCCTATCTTATTTCCCAAGAGTGGGGTCAGGGTTTGCCCCTTCTCTAGTAGGCCATCAACATACTGCATGAGAAATTCATCCTGAACACACTGAACAAATCTCTCTCCATACAAACTCTTAACACTATGGCAATTCCAGCCAATGTTAAGAAAGTTAAAATCCTCTACGATTACAATCCAATTATTCTTGCTGTTATCTCTGATTTCCTCACATATTGGTTCCTCAATTTCAGGTTGACTATCAAAGTGATTTCCCCCTTTTTATTCCTCGCTTGTACCCATCTAGACAAACCCTTAAGATTGTCTTTTCTCAGTACTGCCGTGATGTACTCCCCATTCGAAAGGCAACTCCCCCATCTCTCTTGCTTCCCCTTCTATCCTTCCTAGATATACCCTGAAACACTGAGATGCCAGTCCTGTGCCTCCCTCAGCTAAGTTTCTGTAACAGCTATAAATATCCCAGTCCCATGTACCCATCCATGACACTGGTTTATTTGCCTTTTGCATTCAAATAAATGCAGTTTAACCCAGACTTCTCTTGCTTCTGGCCATGCTCTGGCCTGACCTGCCTAGTACTAGGTTTTCCAACACTGTCTTTACTATTTTTTCTTGCCCTCATTAATGTCTTTACTGTGCTCAGCTTTCTCTTTCATCTCCTGAGTACTTTGGATCCCACCCCCCACTCCTCCCGCCAGAGTGGCTCTAGCAAATCTCCCCACCAGGATATTCATCCCCTTCCAGTTCAAGTGCGACCCGTCCTTCTTGTACAGATAATCCCTGCCCCAGAAGAGATCCCAATGATCCAAGAATCTGAACCCCTGCTTCCTGCACCAGCTTCCAACCATTTATTCATCCGCCAACTCCTCCTATTCCTTCTCTCACAAAGATGTGGCACTAGAAGCAGTCCAGAAATTACTACCCTTGAGGTCCTTCTGCCTCTTCAGGATCTCATCCTTTTCCTACCTATGTCATTGGTACCAATGTGTACAATGACCTGTTTCCTTCCATTTAAGAATTTCATGCAACCATTCAGAGATATCCCGATCACTATCCTGGAGTATCGAGTGTGGCCACAGAAATTCCTGTCTGTGCCCCTAACTAACGAGTCCCCTACTACTAATGCTTGCTTGGACTTTGCCTGACCCTGGTCTACAGCAGACCCAATTGTGATGCCACGGACCTGGCTGATGCTGTTGCACTGCTCCCGACAGTATCCAAAATGGTATACCTGTTAGAGGGGGGAATAACCACAGGAGACTCCTGTGCTACCTGCCTGTCTCTCCTGGTGGTCACTAATCCATCTGTCTGAACCTATGGTGTGACCATATCACTTCACTCAGTGTATATCATACCCTATGTGCTCCTGGGTCTGTCCAAATGCCTCTCCAACTGAACCACACAGTCTGTGAGGAGCTCCAGCCGGTCACACATCTTGCAGGCACAGTCATCAGGGACACTAGACTGCTCCCTGATCTCCCACATCTGACAAGAGGAACATCCCACTGCCCTCACTGCCAACTCTTGACCCTTCATAGTAAGACAAAGAACAGAATCTTACCTTACCCTTCCTTCCTTGCTGATCTTGGTATTCACAAGATGCACTGTGCAAATTCACTAAGGCTCCTTCAAAGCACCTGCCAAACCCACAACCACTTCCATCTGGAAGGACAAGGGCAGCAGATACATGGGAACACCACCACCTGCAAGTTCCCCTCCAAGACACACACTTGGAAATGTGTCGCCATTCCATCACTGTCACTGGGTCAAAATCCCAGAATTTTCTCCCCAACGACTTTTGGGTGTTCCTCTCCAAAAGTCACAAAGTAGTAATTAGATGATAGAGGCCTTTCAGAGAGGAAATACATTTCTATCAGCAGGGGAAAGAAGGGCTTCCAAAAGCAACCTCTATTGAAAGGTTACATATTCCAACAAAAATGAATAAATTCTGCCAATTGCAGTTGATAATGCAGTGGTGTACCCAGGTGAGCATGTTCAGGGGCATTTGAAAAGGGAATGGTGCAAAGCAAAAATAAGGTAAACTTGTCAGGGGAAGAGTGAAGCTTTCCTCTTCAATTTTCTACCCCTTCCTCTCCCTGGATATTCTGACTGAGTGAATGAGACAGGAGTTGCCATGATTGGCGAGGTTTGCAGATGACTGCAGTGCAGGAATGATGGGATTGTCAGTGAAAATTTGGACACCTTGAGGTATGAAGATCAGGGGACTGAAGATCCAATCTTTCGGACTGTCAGTCAGAGTCTGATGAAGAGGATCATTGTGAAGGTGTATAGATACTGTGTGAAGACTTGGAGAAAGTGCATAACTTCAATGACTTAGGTGCAATGGCGGCAGAGAGGAAAGTGAGGGAATGTAACAAGGGATCAGCTATGGTTGGAGAGATCTGAGGAAGTACAGTGCTGTTTGAAAATTAATGATGGGAGGAAGAATCTTGACAGTGTTGAGAGTGACCTTGTGCAGAAACCTGGGCAACATTGAAAGGAGAGAAGTAGCGACTCAATCAAGATGAGATATAGACATTGAGAAGGATGTCTCCAGTGAGGAGAAAGGACAAAATCAGGAACCTCTACATCAGCGAGTCAGTGAGTACACAATTTTGAGGGGATTGAGATGGTCATTGAAATCTCTTGCAGAGAGAATGTGAGACAGAGAGAGAAAGAGAGGAGATGGTGTGGTGAGAAAGTGATGGAAATGGAATCACCAGGAAGCAGGCAACAAGGAGATGCTACGATCAGTTGGAAAGATGCAGGAGAGATAAACAGTGGGTTCAGAGAAGAAATAGGGAATTGACAGGTAGAGATAGAGAAGGGTAGAGACTAGCATTGCGGTGACTCCAATTCAAGTGGGAGAAAGAAGAAAATATGGGCAGAGATCATTCATTAGGAAAGGTTATGTTATAAAGAAAGAGGCAGTAATTCTGCAGTCAGAACAAATTTGGGACAATTATACATTGTCTACTGTTGCATTCCCTTTGGAAGCAGTGAATTCCGCATCATTTCCATTCACTGTGTAAAACAGTAATTCCTCATACCCTGGGAGGTAGTGAGGACTACAGATACTACAGGGTCAGAGTCAATGATGTGTCGTGCTGGAAAAAGCACAGCAGGTCAGGCAGCATCCAAGGAGCAGGAGAGTCAACGTTTCAGTCCCGATGAAGGGTCCTGCCCGAAATGTCGACTCTCC
Source organism: Chiloscyllium plagiosum (assembly GCF_037043375.1). NCBI lineage: Eukaryota > Metazoa > Chordata > Chondrichthyes > Orectolobiformes > Hemiscylliidae > Chiloscyllium > Chiloscyllium plagiosum. The sequence goes on along the minus strand of NW_028270154.1, from coordinate 71,553,750 downwards.
TGCTTCTCGGTGCAGCCTGACCTGCTCTGCTGATTCCTCATTTCCTGTCCCGCACTACGTACCCATAATATTTTATCTGCGTCCTTTAGCTCTTACACAATCAGCTAATTCACTCTGCCTATCTGATTGAAACCTGTCACCACCATGTATCTAACTCTCCCCAGCGGCCTTCAGCACAATCCCAGCTTCTCCCTGGGATCACCCAGGAGCTCATCTCCCTCATTCATGGATCCATTCTATCAATTCCCTCTGCACTGTCTCCAAGACCCTCCCATTCTCGCTGCAGTATGAAGTATGGTCATCACAAGATGATATGATCTAGATGGGGAATGTTGAACAGGGATTGTGCAGGAAACAGTGCCTGAACAGTGTATGTGTTTGTGTGTGTCTTTCTGTGCTATTGCAGATGGGAACAGTTCCAATACACTGGAGAGCTGTGGGGATGGCAGCCGCTGCCTCAGGCTGAAGGGGCAGATGCGATTCATGTCAGAGTGGGAATCGATCATCTTCCTCGGAACTCCAGTGTAAGAAGCCGACGATAAAGGGGAGTTGCTGATGGGGCTAGTCACCAGAAGGAAAGGGTGGCTGCGACCAGGTGGAGGGGTAGGGGAAGGGGTGACCAGGGATTGAGGGGCTGAGCAAGTGATGGCGGGGCAGCAAGCTGATGAAGGGAGCATTGAGGGAGTGACAAGGGAAGGCGGTTTGATGGTGGGGGAGCATGGAGCGGGTGATGGGAGGCAGAGTGTGGGAGGTCAGGGGAGTGAGCCAGAGGTTGGAGCGTAGTGGGTGAGGTCAGGGGGAGCTGGTAGAGGGCGGAGGCAGTGAGCAGGGGTCAGGGGACAGTGAGCAGGGGTCGGGGGCGGTGAGCAGGGACAGTGAGGAGGGGTCAGGGGGCAATGAGCAGGGATCAGGGGGCGGTGAGCAGGGTCAGGGACAGTGAGCAGGGGTAAGGGGGCAGTGAGCAGGGGTCAGGGGGCGGTGAGCAGGGACAGTGAGGAGGGGTCAGGGGGCAATGAGCAGGGATCAGGGGGCGGTGAGCAGGGTCAGGGACAGTGAGCAGGGGTAAGGGGGCAGTGAGCAGGGGTCAGGGGGCAGTGAGCAGGGACAGTGAGGAGGGGTCAGGGGGCAACGAGCAGGGATCGGGGGCGGTGAGCAGGGTCAGGGACAGTGAGCACGGGTCAGGGGGCAGTGCGCAGGGACATGGACAGAGAGCAGGGCTCAGGGACAGTGAGCAGGGGGCAGTGAGCAGGGACCATGGGACAGAGAGCAGGGGTCAGGGACAGAGGGCAGGGGTCAGGGTCAGAGTAAAAACAATGACTGCAGATGCAGGAAACCAGATTTTGGATTGGTGTTGCTGGAAGAGCACAGCAGTTCAGGAAGCATCCGAGGAGCAGCAAAATCGAAGTTTCGGGCAAAAGCCCATCATCAGAGACAGAGGGCAGGGGACAGAGACAGAGAGTAGAGATCAGGGACAGTGACCAGGGGTCAGGGACAGAGAGCAGGGATCAGGGACAGAGTACAGGGGTCAGGGGCAGTAAGCAGGGGTCAGGGAAAGAGAGCAGGGGTCAGGGACAGTGAGCAGGGTCAGGTGCAGTGAGCAGAATCGGGACAGAGAGCAGCGATCAGGGACAGTGTGCAGGGATCTGGAACAGAGGACAGGGGTCAGGGACAGTCAGCAGGGGTCAGGGACAGTGATCAGGGACAGGGACAAGAGAGCAGGGGTCAGGGACAGTGAGCAGGCTCAGGGACAGTGAGCAGGGATCAGGGGGCAGTGAGCAGGGACAGGGACAGTGGGCAGGGGTCAGAGACAGTGAGCAGGGGTCAGGGAAAGTGACCAGGGACAGGGACAAGAGAGCAGGGGTCAGGGACAGAGAGCAGGGGTCAGGGACAGAGAGCAGGCTCAGGGACAGTGAGCAGGTGGCTGTGAGCAGGGGTCAGGGACAGTGACCAGGGGTCAGGAACAGTGAGCAGGGGGCAGTGAGCATGGGTTAGGGACAGTGAGCAGGGGTCAGGGACAGAGGGCAGGGGTCAGGGACAGAGCAGGGGTCAGGAACAGAGGGCAGGTGTCATGGACAGAGAGCAGGGATCAAGGACAGTGACCAGGGGTCAGGGATAGAGAGCAGGGATCAGGAACAGAGTGCAGGGGTCAGGGACAGTAAGCAGTGGTCAGGGACAGAGAGCAGGGGTCAGGTACAGTGACCAGGGGTCAGGGGCCAGTGAGCAGAAATCAGGGAGAGAGAGCAGGGGTCAGGAACAGAGAGCAGGGATCAGGAACAGAGGGCAGGGGTCAGAGACAGTGAGCAGGGGTCAGGTGTCAGTGAGCTGAAATCAGGGAGGGAGAGCAGGGGTCAGGAACAGAGAGTAGGGATCAGGAACAGAGGGCAGGGGTCAGAGACAGTGAGCAGGGGTCAGGGACAGAGTGCAGGGGTCAGGAACAGTAAGCAGTGGTCAGGGACAGAGAGCAGGGTCAGGTACAGTGACCAGGGGTCAGGGGCAAGTGAGCAGAAATCAGGGAGAGAGAGCAGGGGTCAGGAACAGAGAGCAGGGATCAGGAACAGAGGGCAGGGGTCAGAGACAGAGAGCAGGGGCCATGGACAGTGAGCAGGCTCAGGAACAGTGAGCAGGGGTCAGGGGGCAGTAAGCAGAGACAAGGACAGAGGGCAGGGGTCAGAGACAGTGAGCAGGGGTCAGGGACAGTGACCAGGGACAGGACAGACAGCAGGGGCCATGGACAGTGAGCAGGCTCAGGAACAGTGAGCAGGGGTCAGGGGGCAGGAAGCAGAGACAAGGACAGAGGGCAGGGGTCAGAGACAGTGAGCAGGAGTCAGGGACAGTGACCAGGGACAGGACAGGGGGCAGGGGTCACGGACAGTGAACAGGCTCAGGAAGAGTGAGCAGGGTCAGGGACAGAGAGCAGGGGTCAGTGAGCAGTGGTCAGGGACAGAGAGCAGGGGTCAGGGACAGTGAGCAGGGGTCAGGGAAAGTGAGCTGGGTCAGGGACAGAGAGCAGGGGTCAGGGACAGTGAGCAGGTTCAGGGACAGTGAGCAGGGGACAGTGAGCAGGGGTCAGGGACAGAGGGCAGGGGTCAGGGACAAGAGCATAGGGTCAGGAACCGTGAGCAGTGGTCAGGGACAGAGAGCAGGGTCAGGCACAGACAGCAGGGATCAGGGACAGTGAGCATGGGTCAGGGACAGTGAGCAGGGGTCAGGGACAGTGAGCATGGGTCAGGGACAGAGGGCAGGGGTCAGGGACAGAGAGCAGGGGTGAGGAACAGTGATCTCCAGCATCTGCAGTACTCATTTTCTCACATTAAGCAGGGGTCAGGAACAGAGAGCAGGGGTCAAGGACAGTGAGCACGGATCAGGGACAGAGGGCAGGGGTCAGGGACAGAGAGCAGGGATCAAGGACAGTGTGCAGGGCTCAGGGACAGTAAGCAGGGGTCAGGGACAGTGAGCACGAATCAGGGACAGAGGGCAGGGGTCACGGACAGAGATCAGGGATCAGGGACAGAGTGCAGGGTTCAGGGACTGTAAGCAGGGGTCAGGGACAGTGAGCAGGGTCAGGGACAGAGAGCAGGGTCAGGACAGAGACCAGGGGTCAGGGACAGTAAGCAGGGTCAGGGACAGAGAGCAAGGGTCAGGGACAGAGAGCAGAGGTCAGGGACAGTGAGCAGGGTCAGGACAGAGAGCAGGGGTCAGGGACAGTAAGCAGGGTCAGGGACAGAGAGCAAGGGTCAGGGACAGAGAGCAGAGGTCAGGGACAGTGAGCAGGGTCAGGACAGAGAGCAGGGGTCAGGGACGGTGAGCAGGGTCAGGGACAGAGAGCAGGGGTCAGGGACAGAGAGCAGAGGTCAGGGACAGATAGCAGACTCAGGGACAGTGAGCAGGGGGCAGTGAGCAGGGGTCAGGGACAGTGAGCAGGGGTCAGGAACAGTGAGCAGGGGGCAGTGAGCATGGGTCAGGGACAATGAGCATGGGTCAGGGACATGGAGCAGGGGTCAGGGACAGAGAGCAGGGATCAGGTACAGTGACCAGGGGTCAGGGGCCAGTGAGCAGAAATCAGGGAGAGGGAGCAGGGGTCAGGAACAGAGGGCAGGGGTCAGGGACAGTGTGCAGGGGTCAGGGACAGTAAGTAGTGGTCAGGGACATGGAGCAGGGGTCAGGAACAGAGGGCAGGGGTCAGAGACAGTGAGTAGGGGTCAGGGGCCAGTGAGCAGACATCAGGGAGAGAGAGCAGGGGTCAGGAACAGAGGGCAGGGGTCAGGGACAGTGTGCAGGGGTCAGGGACAGTAAGCAGTGGTCAGGGACAGAGAGCAGGGGTCAGGTACAGTGACCAGGGGTCAGGGGCAAGTGAGCAGAAATCAGGGAGAGAGAGCACGGGTCAGGAACAGAGAGCAGGGATCAGGAACAGAGGGCAGGGGTCAGAGACAGTGAGCAGGGGTCAGGGACAGTGACCAGGGACAGGACAGAGAGAAGGGGCCATGGACAGTGAGCAGGCTCAGGAACAGTGAGCTGGGGTCAGGGGGCAGTAAGCAGAGACAAGGACAGAGGGCAGGGGTCAGAGACAGTGAGCAGGGGTCAGGGACAGTGACCAGTGACAGGACAGAGAGCAGGGGTCACGGAGAGTGAGCAGGCTCAGGAAGAGTGAGCAGGGTCAGGGACAGAGAGCAGGGGTCAGTGAGCAGTGGTCAGGGACAGAGGGCAGGGGTCAGAGACAGTGAGCAGGGGTCAGGGAAAGTGAGCTGGGTCAGGGACAGAGAGCAGGGATCAGGGACAGTGAGCAGGGGACAGTGAGCAGGGGTCAGGAACAGTGAGCAGGGGGCAGTGAGCATGGGTCAGGGACAGTGAGCAGGGGTCAGGGACAGAGGGCAGTGGTCAGGGACAAAGAGCAGGGATCAGGAACAGTGAGCAGGGGTCAGGGACAGTGAGCAGGGGGCAGTGAGCAGGGGTCAGGGACAGTGAGCAGGGGGCAGTGAGCATGGGTCAGGGACAGTGAGCAGGGGTCAGGGACAGAAGGCAGGGGTCAGGGCCAGAGCAGGGGTCAGGGACAGAGGGCAGGGGTCAGGGACAGTGAGCAGGCTCAGGACAGTGAGCAGGGGTCAGGGACAGTGAGCAGGCTCAGGACAGTGAGCAGGGGTCAGGGACAGAGAGCAGAGTCAGGGACAGAGAGCTGGGGTCAGGGACAGTGACCAGGGACAGGACAGAGAGCAGGGGTCAGGGACAGTGAGCAGGCTCAGGAACAGAGAGCAGAGGTCAGGGGGCAGTAAGCAGAGACAAGGACAGAGGGCAGGGATCAGAGACAGTGAGCAGGGGTCAGGGACAGTGACCAGGGACAGGACAGAGAGCAGGGGTCACGGACAGTGAGCAGGCTCAGGAAGAGTGAGCAGGGTCAGGGACAGAGAGCAGGGCTCAGTGAGCAGTGGTCAGGGATAGTGAGCAGGGGTCAGGAACAGTGAGCAGGGGTCAAGGACAGTGAGCAGGGGACAGGAACAGACGGCAGGGGTCAGGGACAGAGAGTAGGGGTCAGGGACAGAGAGCAGGGGTCAGGGACAGTGAGCAGGGACAGGGACAGAGGGCAGGGGTCAGGGACAGAGAGCAGGGATCAGGGACAGTGACCAGGGGTCAGGGACAGAGTGCAGGGTTCAGGGACAGTAAGCAGGGCTCAGGGAGAATGAGCAGGGACAGGGACAGAGAGCAGGGGTCAGGGACAGTGACCAGGGGTCAGGGACAGAGTGCAGGGATCAGGGACAGAGTGCAGGGTTCAGGGACAGTAAGCAGGGCTCAGGGACAGTGAGCAGGGACAGAGACAAAGAGCAGGGGTCAGGGACAGTGACCAGGGGTCAGGGACAGAGTGCAGGGGTCAGGGACAGTAAGCAGGGGTCAGGGAGAATGAGCAGGGACAGGGACAGAGAGCAGGGGTCAGGGACAGTGAGCACGGATCAGGGACAGAAGGCAGGGGTCAGGGACAGAGAGCAGGGATCAGGGACAGTGACCAGGGGTCAGGAACAGAGATTAGGGATCAGGGACAGAGTTCAAGGGTCAGGGATAGTAAGCAGGGGTCATGGACAGTGAGCAAGGACAGGGATAGAGAGCAGGGGTTAGGGACAGTAAGCAGGGTCAGGGACAGTAAGCAGGGGGCAATGAGCAGGGGTTAGGGAAGTGACCAGGGGTCAGGGACAGAGAGCAGGGATCAGGGAGAGTGAGCAGGGTCATGGACAGTGAGCAGCGGTCAGGGACAGAGAGCAGGGTTCAGGGATAGAGGGCAGAGGTCAGGAACAGAGATCAGGGTCAGGGACAGAGAGCAGGGATCAGGGACAGTGACCAGGGGTCAGGAACACAGATCAGGGTCAGGGACAGTAAGCATGGGTCAGGGACAGAGGGCAGGGGTCAGGAACAGAGAGCAGTGGTCAGGGACAGTGAGCACGGATCAGGGACAGAGGGCAGTGGTCAGGGACAGAGGGCAGGGGTCAGAGACAGAGAGCAGGGGTCAGGGACAGTAAGCAGGGACAGGGCCAGGGACAGTGAGCAGGGGCCAGGGACAGTGAGCAGGGACAGGGACAGAGAGCAGGGGTCAGGGACAGTGAGCACGGATCAGGGACAGAGTGCAGGGGTCAGGGACAGTAAGCAGTGGTCAGGGACAGAGAGCAGGGGTCAGGTACAGTGACCAGGGGTCAGGGGCCAGTGAGCAGAAATCAGGGAGAGAGAGCCGTGGTCAGGAACAGAGAGCAGGGATCAGGAACAGAGGGCAGGGGTCAGAGACAGTGAGCAGGGGTCAGGGGCCAGTGAGCAGAAATCAGGGAGAGAGAGCAGGGATCAGGAACAGAGGGCAGGGGTCAGAGACAGTGAGCATGGGTCAGGGACAGAGTGCAGGGGTCAGGGACAGCAAGCAGTGGTCAGGGACAGAGAGCAGGGGTCAGGTACAGTGACCAGGGGTCAGGGGCAAGTGAGTAGAAATAAGGAAGAGAGAGCAGGGGTCAGGAACAGAGAGCAGGGATCAGGAACAGAGGGTAGGGGTCAGAGACAGTGAGCAGGGGTCAGGGACAGTGACCAGGGACAGGACAGAGAGCAGGGACTATGGACAGTGAGCAGGCTCAGGAACAGAGAGCAGGGGTCAGGGGGCAGTAAGCAGAGACAAGGACAGAGGGCAGGGATCAAAGACAGTGAGCAGGGGTCACGGACAGTGAGCAGGCTCAGGAAGAGTGAGCAGGGTCAGGGACAGAGAGCAGGGCTCAGTGAGCAGTGGTCAGGGATAGTGAGCAGGGGTCAGGAACAGTGAGCAGGGGGCAGTGAGCATGGGTCAAGGACAGTGAGCGGGGACAGGAACAGACGGCAGGGGTCAGGGACAGGGAGCAGGGATCAGAGACAGAGAGCAGGGATCAGGGACAGTGACCAGGGGTCCGGAACAGAGATCAGGGATCAGGGACAGAGTTCAAGGGTCAGGGATAGTAAGCAGGGGTCATGGACAGTGAGCAAGGACAGGGATAGAGAGCAGGTGTCAGGGACAGTAAGCAGGGTCAGGGACAGTAAGCAGGGGGCAATGAGCAGGGATCAGGGACAGTGAGCAGGGTCATGGACAGTGAGCAGAGGTCAGGGACAGAGAGTAGGGGTCAGGGTGAGAGGGCAGGTTCAGGGATAGAGGGCAGGGGTCAGGAACAGAGATCAGGGTCAGGGACAGAGAGCAGGGATCAGCGACAGTGACCAGGGGTCAGGAACAGAGATCAGGGTCAGGGACAGTAAGCAGGGGTCAGGGACAGAGGGCAGAGGTCAGGAACAGAGAGCAGTGGTCAGGGACAGTGAGCACGGATCAGGGACAGAGGGCAGGGGTAAGAGACAGAGAGCAGGGGTCAGGGACAGTAAGCAGGGGTCACGGACAGTGAGCAGGGACAGGGACAGAGAGCAGGGGTCACGGACAGTGAGCAGGGACAGGGACAGAGAGCAGGGGTCAGGGACAGTGAGCATGGATCAGGGACAGAGGGCAGGGGTCAGGGACATAGAGCAGGGATCAGGAATCAGGGATAGTGACCAGGGGTCAGGGACAGAGAGCATGGATCAGGGACAGAGTGCAGGGTTCAGGGACAGTAAGCAGGGACAGAGACAAGGAGCAGGGGTCAGGGACAGAGAGCAGGGATCGGGGACAGGGACCAGGGGTCAGGAACAGAGATCAGGGGTCAGGCACAGTAAGCAGGGGTCAGGGACAGAGGACAGGGGTCAGGAACAGAGAGCAGGGGTCAGGAACAGTGATCTCTAGCATCTGCAGTCCTCATTTTCTCACATTAAGCAGTGGTCAGGGCCAGTGAGCACGGATCAGGGACAGTGGGCAGGGGTCAGGGACAGAGGGCAGGGGTCAGGGACAGAGAGCAGGGGTCAGGGACAGAGTGCAGGGGTCAGGGACAGTGAGCAGGGACAGGGACAGGGACAGTGAGCACGGATCAATGACAGAGGGTAGGGGTCAGGGACAGAGAGCAGGGATCAGGGATCAGGGACAGTGACCAGGGGTCAGGGACAGAGAGCAGGGATCAGGGACAGAGTGCAGGGTTCAGGGACAGTAAGCAGGGCTCAGGGACAGTGAGCAGGGACAGAGACAAAGAGCAGGGGTCAGGAACAGAGGGCAGGGGTCAGAGACAGTGAGCAGGGGTCAGGGACAGAGTGCAGGGGTCAGGGACAGTGAGCAGGGACAGGGACAGGGACAGTGAGCACGGATCAATGACAGAGGGTAGGGGTCAGGGACAGAGAGCAGGGATCAGGGATCAGGGACAGTGACCAGGGGTCAGGGACAGAGAGCAGGGATCAGGGACAGAGTGCAGGGTTCAGGGACAGTAAGCAGGGCTCAGGGACAGTGAGCAGGGACAGAGACAAAGAGCAGGGGTCAGGAACAGAGGGCAGGGGTCAGAGACAGTGAGCAGGGGTCAGGGACAGAGTGCAGGGGTCAGGGACAGTGAGCAGTGATCAGGGACAGTGACCAGGGGTCAGGGGCAAGTGAGCAGAAATCAGGGAGAGAGAGCAGGGGTCAGGAACAGAGAGCAGGGATCAGGAACAGAGGGCAGGGGTCACAGACAGTGAGCAGGGGTCAGGGACAGTGACCAGGGACAGGACAGAGAGCAGGGGTCACGGACAGTGAGCAGGCTCAGGAAGAGTGAGCAGGGTCAGGGACAGAGAGCAGGGCTCAGTGAGCAGTGGTCAGGGATAGTGAGCAGGCGTCAGGAACAGTGAGCAGGGGGCAGTGAGCATGGGTCAAGGACAGTGAGCAGGGGACAGGAACAGACGGCAGGGGTCTGGGACAGAGAGTAGGGGTCAGGGACAGAGAGCAGGGGTCAGGGACAGTAAGCAGGGTTCAGGGACAGTGAGCAGGGACAGGAACAGAGGGCAGGGGTCACGGACAGAGAGCAGGGATCAGGGACAGTGACCAGGGGTAAGGGACAGAGTGCAGGGATCAGGGACAGAGTGCAGGGTTCAGGGACAGTAAGCAGGGCTCAGGGACAGTGAGCAGGGACAGAGACAAAGTGCAGGGGTCAGGGACAGAGAGCAGGGGTCAGGGACAGTGACCAGGGACAGGACAGAGAGCAGGGGCCATGGACAGTGAGCAGGCTCAGGAACAGAGAGCAGGGGTCAGGGGGCAGTAAGCAGAGACAAGGACAGAGGGCAGGGGTCAGAGACAGTGAGCAGGGGTCAGGAACAGTGACCAGGGACAGGACAGGGGGCAGGGGTCACGGACAGTGAGCAGGCTCAGGAAGAGTGAGCAGGGTCAGGGACAGAGAGCAGGGGGCAGTGAGCATGGGTCAAGGACAGTGAGCAGGGGACAGGAACAGACGGCAGGGGTCAGGGACAGAGAGCAGGGTCAGGGACAGAGGGCAGGGATGAGAGACAGAGAGTAGGGGTCAGGGACAGTAAGCAGGGGTCAGGGAGAATGAGCTTGGACAGGGACAGAGAGCAGGGGTCAGGGATAGTGAGCACGAATCAGGGACAGAGGGCAGGGGTCAGGGACAGAGAGCAGGGATCAGGGACAGTGACCAGGGTTCAGGAACAGAGATCAGGGATCAGGGACAGAGTTCAAGGGTCAGGGATAGTAAGCAGGGGTCATGGACAGTAAGCAGGGTCAGGGACTGTAAGCAGGGGGGAATGAGCAGGGTTCAGGGATAGAGGGCAGGGGTCAGGAACAGAAATCAGGGTCAGGGACAGAGAGCAGGGATCAGGGACAGTGACCAGGGGTCAGGAACAGAGATCAGGGTCAGGGACAGTAAGCAGGGGTCAGGGACAGAGGGCAGGGGTCAGGAACAGAGAGCAGTGGTCAGGGACAGTGAGCACGGATCAGGGACAGAGGGCAGGGGTCAGGGACATAGAGCAGGGATCAGGGATCAGGGACAGTGACCAGGGGTCAGGGACAGAGAGCAGGGATCAGGGACAGAGTGCAGGGTTCAGGGACAGTAAGCAGGGCTCAGGGACAGTGAGCAGGGACAGAGACAAAGAGCAGGGTCAGGGACAGAGAGCAGGGATCAGGGACAGTGAGCAGGGTCATGGACAGTGAGCAGGGGTCAGGGATAGAGAGCAGGGGTCAGGGTGAGAGGGCAGGGTTCAGGGATAGAGGGCAGGGGTCAGGAACAGTGAGCAGGGGGCAGTGAGCATGGGTCAAGGACAGTGAGCAGGGGTCAGGAACAGAGATCAGGGTCAGGGACAGTAAGCAGGGGTCAGGGACAGAGGGCAGGGGTCAGGAACAGAGAGCAGTGGTCAGGGACAGGGAGCACGGATCAGGGACAGAGGGCAGGGGTCAGGGACAGAGGGCAGGGGTCAGAGACAGAGAGCAGGGGTCAGGGACAGTGAGCAGGGACAGGGCCAGGGACAGTGAGCAGGGGCCAGGGACAGTGAGCAGGGACAGGGACAGAGAGCAGGGGTCAGGGACAGTGAGTACGGATCAGGGACTGAGGGCAGGGGTCAGGCACAGTAAGCAGGGGTCAGGGACAGAGGGCAGGGGTCAGGGACAGAGAGCAGGGGTCAGGAACAGTGATCTCTAGTATCTGCAGTCAGAGACAAAGAGAAGGGATCAGGGACAGTGACCAGGGGTCAGGGACAGAGTGCAGGGGTCAGGGACAGTAAGCAGGGGTCAGGGAGAATGAGCAGGGACAGGGACAGAGAGCAGGGGTCAGGGACAGTGAGCACGGATCAGGGACAGAGGGCAGGGGTCAGGGACAGAGAGCAGGGATCAGGGACAGTGACCAGGGTTCAGGAACATAGATCAGGGATCAGGGACAGAGTTCAAGGGTTCAGGGACAGTAAGCAGGGCTCAGGGACAGTGAGCAGGGACAGAGACAAAGAGCAGGGTCAGGGACAGAGAGCAGGGATCAGGGACAGTGAGCAGGGTCATGGACAGTGAGCAGGGGTCAGGGATAGAGAGCAGGGGTCAGGGTGAGAGGGCAGGGTTCAGGGATAGAGGGCAGGGGTCAGGAACAGTGAGCAGGGGGCAGTGAGCATGGGTCAAGGACAGTGAGCAGGGGTCAGGAACAGAGATCAGGGTCAGGGACAGTAAGCAGGGGTCAGGGACAGAGGGCAGGGGTCAGGAACAGAGAGCAGTGGTCAGGGACAGGGAGCACGGATCAGGGACAGAGGGCAGGGGTCAGGGACAGAGGGCAGGGGTCAGAGACAGAGAGCAGGGGTCAGGGACAGTGAGCAGGGACAGGGCCAGGGACAGTGAGCAGGGGCCAGGGACAGTGAGCAGGGACAGGGACAGAGAGCAGGGGTCAGGGACAGTGAGTACGGATCAGGGACTGAGGGCAGGGGTCAGGCACAGTAAGCAGGGGTCAGGGACAGAGGGCAGGGGTCAGGGACAGAGAGCAGGGGTCAGGAACAGTGATCTCTAGTATCTGCAGTCAGAGACAAAGAGAAGGGATCAGGGACAGTGACCAGGGGTCAGGGACAGAGTGCAGGGGTCAGGGACAGTAAGCAGGGGTCAGGGAGAATGAGCAGGGACAGGGACAGAGAGCAGGGGTCAGGGACAGTGAGCACGGATCAGGGACAGAGGGCAGGGGTCAGGGACAGAGAGCAGGGATCAGGGACAGTGACCAGGGTTCAGGAACATAGATCAGGGATCAGGGACAGAGTTCAAGGGTCAGGGATAGTAAGCAGGGGTCATGCACAGTGAGCAAGGACAGGGATAGAGAGCAGGGGTCAGGGACAGTAAGCAGGGTCAGGGACAGTAAGCAGGGGGCAATGAGCAGGGGTTAGGGAAGTGAGCAGGGTCAGGGAGAGAGAGCAGGGATCAGGGACAGAGAGCAGGGTCATGGACGGTGAGCAGGGGTCAGGGACAGAGAGCAGGGGTCAGGGTGAGAGGGCAGGGTTCAGGGATAGAGGGCAGGGGTCAGGAACAGAAATCAGGGTCAGGGACAGAGAGCAGGGATCAGGGACAGTGACCAGGGGTCAGGAACAGAGATCAGGGTCAGGGACAGTAAGCAGGGGTCAGGGACAGAGGGCAGGGGTCAGGAACAGAGAGCAGTGGTCAGGGACAGTGAGCACGGATCAGGGACAGAGGGCAGGGGTCAGGGACATAGAGCAGGGATCAGGGATCAGGGACAGTGATCAGGGGTCAGGGACAGAGAGCAGGGATCAGGGACAGAGTGCAGGGTTCAGGGACAGTAAGCAGGGCTCAGGGACAGTGAGCAGGGACAGAGACAAAGAGCAGGGGTCAGGGACAGAGAGCACGGGTCAGGGACAGTAACAGGGTCAGTGACAGTGAGCAGGGGTCAGGGACAGAGAGCAGGGGTCAGGGTGAGAGGGCAGGGTTCAGGGATAGAGGGCAGAGGTCTGAGACAGAGCAGGAATCAAGAACAGAGGGCAGGTGTCAGGGACAGAGAGCAGGGATCGGGGACAGGGACCAGGGGTGAGGAACAGAGATCAGGGGTCAGGCACAGTAAGCAGGGGTCAGGGACAGAGGACAGGGGTCAGGGACAGAGAGCAGGGGTCAGGAACAGTGATCTCTAGCATCTGCAGTCCTCATTTTCTCACATTAAGCAGGGGTCAGGAACAGAGAGCAGTGGTCAGGGACAGTGAGCACGGATCAGGGACAGTGGGCAGGGGTCAGGGACAGAGGGCAGGGGTCAGGGACAGAGAGCAGGTGTCAGGGGCCAGTGAGCAGAAATCAGGGAGAGAGAGCAGGGGTCAGGAACAGAGAGCAGGGATCAGGAACAGAGGGCAGGGGTCAGAGACAGTGAGCAGGGGTCAGGGACAGAGAGCAGGGATCAGGGACAGTGACCAGGGGTCAGGAACAGAGATCAGGGATCAGGGACAGAGTTCAAGGGTCAGGGATAGTAAGCAGGGGTCATGCACAGTGAGCAAGGACAGGGACAGAGAGCAGGTGTCAGGGACAGTAAGCAGGGTCAGGGACAGTAAGCAGGGGGCAATGAGCAGGGGTTAGGGAAGTGAGCAGGGTCAGGGAGAGAGAGCAGGGATCAGGGACAGAGAGCAGGGTCATGGACAGTGAGCAGGGGTCAGGGACAGAGAGCAGGGGTCAGGGTGAGAGGGCAGGGTTCAGGGATAGAGGGCAGGGGTCAGGAACAGAAATCAGGGTCAGGGACAGAGAGCAGGGATCAGGGACAGTGACCAGGGGTCAGGAACAGAGATCAGGGTCAGGGACAGTAAGCAGGGGTCAGGGACAGAGGGCAGGGGTCAGGAACAGAGAGCAGTGGTCAGGGACAGTGAGCACCGATCAGGGACAGAGGGCAGGGGTCAGGGACATAGAGCAGGGATCAGGGATCAGGGATCGGGGACAGTGACCAGGGGTCAGGGACAGAGAGCAGGGATCAGGGATAGAGTGCAGGGTTCAGGGACAGTAAGCAGGGCTCAGGGACAGTGAGCAGGGACAGAGACAAAGAGCAGGGGTCAGGGACAGAGAGCAGGGTCAGGGACAGTAACAGGGTCAGGGACAGTGAGCAGGGGTCAGGGACAGAGAGCAGGGGTCAGGGTGAGAGGGCAGGGTTCAGGGATAGAGGGCAGAGGTCTGAGACAGAGCTGGAATCAAGAACAGAGGGCAGGTGTCAGGGACAGAGAGCAGGGATCGGGGACAGGGACCAGGGGTCAGGAACAGAGATCAGGGGTCAGGCACAGTAAGCAGGGGTCAGGGGCATAGGACAGGGGTCAGGGACAGAGAGCAGGGGTCAGGGACAGTGATCTCTAGCATCTGCAGTCCTCATTTTCTCACATTAAGCAGGGGTCAGGAACAGAGAGCAGTGGTCAGGGACAGTGAGCACGGATCAGGGACAGAGGGCAGGGGTCAGGGACAGAGGGCAGGGGTCAGGGACAGAGAGCAGGGGTCAGGGGCCAGTGAGCAGGGGTCTGGGACAGTAAGCAGGGGTCAGGGACAGGGACAGGGACAGGGACAGAGAGCAGGGGCCAGGGACAGTGAGCAGGGACAGGGACAGAGTGCAGGGGTCAGGGACAGAGAGCAGGGTCAGGGACAGAGAGCAGGGGTCAGGGACAGTGACCAGGGACAGGACAGAGAGCAGGGGCCATGGACAGTGAGCAGGCTCAGGAACAGTGAGCAGGGGTCAGGGGGCAGTAAGCAGAGACAAGGACAGAGGGCAGGGGTCAGAGACAGTGAGCAGGGGTCAGGGACAGTTACAAGGGACAGGACAGAGAGCAGGGGTCAGTGAGCAGTGGTCGGGGGCAGTGAGCATGGGTCAAGGACAGTGAGCAGGAAACAGGAACAGGCAGGGGTCAGGGACAGTGAGCATGGATCAGGGACAGTGACCAGGGGTCAGGGACAGAGTGCAGGGGTCAGGGACAGTGAGCAGGCTCAGGGACAGTGAGCAGGCTCAGGGACAGTGAGCAGGGTTCGGGTGCAGTGAGCAGGGACAGGGACAGAGGGCAGTGTTCATGGACATTGACCAGGGATCAGGGACAGTGACCAGGGGGTCAGGGACAGTAAGCAGGGACAGGGACAGTGAGCAGGGTCAGGGACAGAGAGCAGGGGTCAGGGACAGTGAGCAGGTTCAGGGACAGTGAGCAGGGGCAGTGAGCAGGGGTCAGGAACAGTGAGCAGGGGTCAGGAACAGTGAGCATGGGGCAGTGAGCATGGGTCAGGGACAGAGGGCAGGGGTCAGCGTCAATGCAGGGGTCAGGGACAGAGAGCAGGGGTCAGGGACAGAGGGCAGGAATCAGAGACAGAGAGCAGCGAACAGGGACAGTGACCAGGGGTCAGGGACAGAGAGCAGGGATCAGGGACAGAGTGCAGGGGGCAATAAGCATGGGTCGGGGACAGTGAGCAGGGTTCAGGGACAGAGGGCAGGGGTCAGGGACAGAGGCCAGGGCTCAGGGATAGAGAGCAGGGGTCAGGAACAGAGGGCAGGTGTCAGGGACAGAAAGCAGGGTCAGGGACAGAGGGCAGAGATCAGAGACCGAGAGCAGGGATCAGGGACAGTGACCAGGGGTCAGGGACAGAGAGCATGGGTCAGGGACTGTGAGCAGGGGTCATGGACTGTGAGCAGGGGTCAGGGACAGAGAGCAGGGGTCATGAACAGTGATGAGAAAGTGAGGTCTGCAGATGCTGTAGATCAGAGCTGGAAATGTGTTGCTGGAAAAGCGCAGCAGGTCAGAAGGCATCCAGGGAACAGGAGAATTGACGTTTCGGGCATAAGCCCTCCTTCAGGAAGAAGGTTCAGGGACAGAGGGAAGGAATCAGAGACAGAGAGCAGTGAACAGGGACAGTGACCAGGGGTCAGGAACAGAGATCAGGGATCAGGGACAGAGTGCAGCGGGCAATAAGCATGGGTCAGGGACAGTGAGCAGGAGGCAGTGAGCATGGGTCAGGGACAGTGCGCAGGGGTCAGGGACAGAGGGCAGGGGTCAGGAACATAGAGCAGGGATCAGGAACTGTGATCAGGGGTCAGGGACAGTGAGCAGGGATCTGGGACAGAGTGGAGGGGTCAGGGACAGCAAGCAGGGTCAGGGACAGAGGGCAAGGATCAGAGACAGAGAGCAGGGATCAGGGACTGTGACCAGGGGTCAGATGACAGAGAGCAGGGATCAGGGACAGAAAGCAGGGTCAGGGACTGAGGGCAGGGATCAGCGACAGAGAGCAGGGAGCAGGGACAAAGGGCAGGGATCTGGGACAGAGAGCAGAGGTCAGGGACAGAAGGCAGGTGTCAGGGACAGAGAGCAGGGGTCAGGGACAAAGGGCAGGGATCAGGGTCAGTAAGCAGGGTCAAGGACAGAGAGCAGAGGTCAGGGACAGTGAGCAGGCTCAGGGACAGTGAGCAGGGTTCAGGGGGCAGTGAGCAGGGGTCAGGAACAGTGAGCAGGGGGCAATGAGCATGGGTCAGGGACTGTGAGCAGGGGTCAGGGACAGAGGGCAGGGGTCAGGGACAGAGAGCAGGGGTCATGAACAGTGATCTCCAGCATCTGCAGTCCTCACTTTCTCACAGTAAGCAGGGGCCAGGGAAGTGAGCAAGGGTCAGGAACAGAGGGCAGGTATTAGGGACAGTGAGCAGGCTCAGGGACAGAGGACAGGGATCATGGACTGTGACCATGGATCAGGGACAGTGACCAGGAGTCAGGGACAGTGAGCAGGGACAGGGACAGAGAGCAGGGGTCAGGGACAGTGAGCAGGGTCAGGGACAGAGAGCAGGGGTCAGCGACAGTGAGCAGGTTCAGGAACAGTGAGCAGGGACAGTGTGCAGGGGTCAGGAACAGTGAGCAGGGGTCAGGAACAGTGAGCAGGGGGCAGTGAGCATGGGTCAGGGACAGAGGGCAGGGGTCAGGGACAGTGCAGGGGTCAGGGACAGAGGGCAGGGGTCAGGGACAAAAGGCAGGAATCAGAAACAGAGAGCAGCGAACAGGGACAGTGACCAGTGGTCAGTTACAGAGAGCAGGGACAGAGTGCAGGGGGCAATACGCATGGGTCAGGGACAGTGAGCAGGGTTCAGGGACAGAGGGCAGGGGTCAGGGACAGAGGCCAGGGGTCAGGGACAGAGAGCAGGGGCCAGGAACAGAGGGCAGGGGTCAGGGACAGAAAGCAGGGTCAGGGACAGAGGGCAGGGATCAGAGACTGAGAGCAGGGATCAGGGACAGTGACCAGGGGTCAGGGACAGAGAGCAGGGGTCAGGGACAAAGGGCAGGGATCAGGGACAGTAAGCAGGGTCAGGGACAGAGAGCAGGGGTCAGGGACAGTGAGCAGGGTCAGGGACAGAGAGCAGGGGTCAGCGACAGAGAGCAGGGGTCAGCGACAGTGAGCAGGTTCAGGGACAGTGAGCAGGGGCAGTGAGCAGGGGTCAGGAACAGTGAGCAGGGGTCAGGAACAGTGAGCAGGGGGCAGTGAGCATGGGTCAGGGACAGAAAGCAGGGTCAGGGACTGAGGGCAGGGATCAGCGACAGAGAGCAGGGACAGTGAGCATGGATCAGGGACAGTGACCAGGGGTCAGGGACAGAGTGCAGGGGTCAGGGACAGTGAGCAGGCTCAGGGACAGTGAGCAGGCTCAGGGACAGTGAGCATGGTTCGGGTGCAGTGAGCAGGGACAGGGACAGAGGGCAGTGTTCATGGACATTGACCAGGGATCAGGGACAGTGACCAGGGGGTCAGGGACAGTAAGCAGGGACAGGGACAGTGAGCAGGGTCAGGGACAGAGAGCAGGGGTCAGGGACAGTGAGCAGGGGTCAGGGACAAAGGGCAGGGATCAGGGTCAGTAAGCAGGGTCAAGGACAGAGAGCAGAGGTCAGGGACAGTGAGCAGGCTCAGGGACAGTGAGCAGGGTTCAGGGGGCAGTGAGCAGGGGTCAGGAACAGTGAGCAGGGGGCAATGAGCATGGGTCAGGGACTGTGAGCAGGGGTCAGGGACAGAGGGCAGGGGTCAGGGACAGAGAGCAGGGGTCATGAACAGTGATCTCCAGCATCTGCAGTCCTCACTTTCTCACAGTAAGCAGGGGCCAGGGAAGTGAGCAAGGGTCAGGAACAGAGGGCAGGTATTAGGGACAGTGAGCAGGCTCAGGGACAGAGGACAGGGATCATGGACTGTGACCATGGATCAGGGACAGTGACCAGGAGTCAGGGACAGTGAGCAGGGACAGGGACAGAGAGCAGGGGTCAGGGACAGTGAGCAGGGTCAGGGACAGAGAGCAGGGGTCAGCGACAGTGAGCAGGTTCAGGAACAGTGAGCAGGGACAGTGTGCAGGGGTCAGGAACAGTGAGCAGGGGTCAGGAACAGTGAGCAGGGGGCAGTGAGCATGGGTCAGGGACAGAGGGCAGGGGTCAGGGACAGTGCAGGGGTCAGGGACAGAGGGCAGGGGTCAGGGACAAAAGGCAGGAATCAGAAACAGAGAGCAGCGAACAGGGACAGTGACCAGTGGTCAGTTACAGAGAGCAGGGACAGAGTGCAGGGGGCAATACGCATGGGTCAGGGACAGTGAGCAGGGTTCAGGGACAGAGGGCAGGGGTCAGGGACAGAGGCCAGGGGTCAGGGACAGAGAGCAGGGGCCAGGAACAGAGGGCAGGGGTCAGGGACAGAAAGCAGGGTCAGGGACAGAGGGCAGGGATCAGGGACAAAGGGCAGGGATCAGGGACAGTAAGCAGGGTCAGGGACAGAGAGCAGGGGTCAGGGACAGTGAGCAGGGTCAGGGACAGAGAGCAGGGGTCAGCGACAGAGAGCAGGGGTCAGCGACAGTGAGCAGGTTCAGGGACAGTGAGTAGGGGCAGTGAGCAGGGGTCAGGAACAGTGAGCAGGGGTCAGGAACAGTGAGCAGGGGGCAGTGAGCATGGGTCAGGGACAGAAAGCAGGGTCAGGGACTGAGGGCAGGGATCAGCGACAGAGAGCAGGGACAGTGAGCATGGATCAGGGACAGTGACCAGGGGTCAGGGACAGAGTGCAGGGGTCAGGGACAGTGAGCAGGCTCAGGGACAGTGAGCAGGCTCAGGGACAGTGAGCAGGGTTCGGGTGCAGTGAGCAGGGACAGGGACAGAGGGCAGTGTTCATGGACATTGACCAGGGATCAGGGACAGTGACCAGGGGGTCAGGGACAGTAAGCAGGGACAGGGACAGTGAGCAGGGTCAGGGACAGAGAGCAGGGGTCAGGGACAGTGAGCAGGTTCAGGGACAGTGAGCAGGGGCAGTGAGCAGGGGTCAGGAACAGTGAGCAGGGGTCAGGAACAGTGAGCATGGGGCAGTGAGCATGGGTCAGGGACAGAGGGCAGGGGTCAGCGTCAATGCAGGGGTCAGGGACAGAGAGCAGGGGTCAGGGACAGAGGGCAGGAATCAGAGACAGAGAGCAGCGAACAGGGACAGTGACCAGGGGTCAGGGACAGAGAGCAGGGATCAGGGACAGAGTGCAGGGGGCAATAAGCATGGGTCGGGGACAGTGAGCAGGGTTCAGGGACAGAGGGCAGGGGTCAGGGACAGAGGCCAGGGCTCAGGGATAGAGAGCAGGGGTCAGGAACAGAGGGCAGGTGTCATGGACAGAAAGCAGGGTCAGGGACAGAGGGCAGAGATCAGAGACCGAGAGCAGGGATCAGGGACAGTGACCAGGGGTCAGGGACAGAGAGCATGGGTCAGGGACTGTGAGCAGGGGTCATGGACTGTGAGCAGGGGTCAGGGACAGAGAGCAGGGGTCATGAACAGTGATGAGAAAGTGAGGTCTGCAGATGCTGTAGATCAGAGCTGGAAATGTGTTGCTGGAAAAGCGCAGCAGGTCAGAAGGCATCCAGGGAACAGGAGAATTGACGTTTCGGGCATAAGCCCTCCTTCAGGAAGAAGGTTCAGGGACAGAGGGAAGGAATCAGAGACAGAGAGCAGTGAACAGGGACAGTGACCAGGGGTCAGGAACAGAGATCAGGGATCAGGGACAGAGTGCAGCGGGCAATAAGCATGGGTCAGGGACAGTGAGCAGGAGGCAGTGAGCATGGGTCAGGGACAGTGCGCAGGGGTCAGGGACAGAGGGCAGGGGTCAGGAACATAGAGCAGGGATCAGGAACTGTGATCAGGGGTCAGGGACAGTGAGCAGGGATCTGGGACAGAGTGGAGGGGTCAGGGACAGCAAGCAGAGGTCAGGGACAGAAGGCAGGTGTCAGGGACAGAGAGCAGGGGTCAGGGACAAAGGGCAGGGATCAGGGTCAGTAAGCAGGGTCAAGGACAGAGAGCAGAGGTCAGGGACAGTGAGCAGGCTCAGGGACAGTGAGCAGGGTTCAGGGGGCAGTGAGCAGGGGTCAGGAACAGTGAGCAGGGGGCAATGAGCATGGGTCAGGGACTGTGAGCAGGGGTCAGGGACAGAGGGCAGGGGTCAGGGACAGAGAGCAGGGGTCATGAACAGTGATCTCCAGCATCTGCAGTCCTCACTTTCTCACAGTAAGCAGGGGCCAGGGAAGTGAGCAAGGGTCAGGAACAGAGGGCAGGTATTAGGGACAGTGAGCAGGCTCAGGGACAGAGGACAGGGATCATGGACTGTGACCATGGATCAGGGACAGTGACCAGGAGTCAGGGACAGTGAGCAGGGACAGGGACAGAGAGCAGGGGTCAGGGACAGTGAGCAGGGTCAGGGACAGAGAGCAGGGGTCAGCGACAGTGAGCAGGTTCAGGAACAGTGAGCAGGGACAGTGTGCAGGGGTCAGGAACAGTGAGCAGGGGTCAGGAACAGTGAGCAGGGGGCAGTGAGCATGGGTCAGGGACAGAGGGCAGGGGTCAGGGACAGTGCAGGGGTCAGGGACAGAGGGCAGGGGTCAGGGACAAAAGGCAGGAATCAGAAACAGAGAGCAGCGAACAGGGACAGTGACCAGTGGTCAGTTACAGAGAGCAGGGACAGAGTGCAGGGGGCAATACGCATGGGTCAGGGACAGTGAGCAGGGTTCAGGGACAGAGGGCAGGGGTCAGGGACAGAGGCCAGGGGTCAGGGACAGAGAGCAGGGGCCAGGAACAGAGGGCAGGGGTCAGGGACAGAAAGCAGGGTCAGGGACAGAGGGCAGGGATCAGAGACTGAGAGCAGGGATCAGGGACAGTGACCAGGGGTCAGGGACAGAGAGCAGGGGTCAGGGACAAAGGGCAGGGATCAGGGACAGTAAGCAGGGTCAGGGACAGAGAGCAGGGGTCAGGGACAGTGAGCAGGGTCAGGGACAGAGAGCAGGGGTCAGCGACAGAGAGCAGGGGTCAGCGACAGTGAGCAGGTTCAGGGACAGTGAGCAGGGGCAGTGAGCAGGGGTCAGGAACAGTGAGCAGGGGTCAGGAACAGTGAGCAGGGGGCAGTGAGCATGGGTCAGGGACAGAAAGCAGGGTCAGGGACTGAGGGCAGGGATCAGCGACAGAGAGCAGGGACAAAGGGCAGGGATCAGGGACAGTAAGCAGGGTCAGGGACAGAGAGCAGAGGTCAGGGACAGAAGGCAAGTGTCAGGAACAGTGACCAGGGGGCAGTGAGCATGGGTCAGGGACAGTGACCAGGGGTCAGGGACAGTGCAGGGATCAGGGACAGAGGGCAGGGGTCAGGGACAGAGGGCAGGAATCAGAGACAGAGAGCAGCAAACAGGGACAGTGACCAGGGGTCAGGGACAGAGATCAGGGATCAGGGACAGAGTGCAGGGGGCAATAAGCATGGGTCAGGGACAGTGAGCAGGGGTCAGGAACAGTGAGCAGGGGTCAGGGACAGAGGCCAGGGGTCAGGGACAGAGAGCAGGGGTCAGGAACAGAGGGCAGGGGTCAGGGACAGAGAGCAGGGGTCATGAACAGTGATCTCCAGCATCTGCAGTCCTCACTTTCTCACAGTAAGCAGGGGCTACGGACAGTGAGCAAGGGTCAGGAACAGAGGGCAGGTGTCAGGGACAGAGAGCAGGGATCAGGAACAGAGGACAGGGGTCAGGGACAGAAAGCAGGGTCAGGGACTGAGGGCAGGGATCAGCGACAGAGAGCAGGGACAAAGGGCAGGGATTAGGGACAGTAAGCAGGGTCAGGGACAGAGAGCAGAGATCAGGGACAGAAGGCAGGTGTCAGGGACAGAGAGCAGGGGTCAGGGACAGAGGGCAGGGATCAGAGACAGAGTGCAGGGATCATGGACAGTGACTAGGGGTCAGGGACAGTGAGCAGGCTCAGGGACACAGTGAGCAGTGACAAGGACAGAAGGCACGGTGGCACAGTGGTTGGCGGCATGGTGGCACAGTGGTTAGCACTGCTGCCTCACAGCGCCAGAGACCCGGGTTCAATTCCCGCCTCAGGCGACTGACTGTGTGGAGTTTGCACCTTCTCCCCGTGTCTGCGTGGGTTTCCTCTGGGTGCTCCGGTTTTCTCCCACAGTCCAAAGATGTGCAGGGTCAGGTGAATTGGCCATACTAAATTGCCCGTAGTGTTAGGTAAGGGGTAAATGTAGGGGTATGGGTGGGTTTCGCTTCGGCGGGTCGGTGTGGACTTGTTGGGCCGAAGGGCCTGTTTCCACACTGTAATCTAATCTAATCTAATCTAATCTAAAAAAGGCAATGAGCAGGCGTCAGGAACGGTGAGCAGGGTCAGGGACAGAGAGCAGGGGTCAGGGACAGTGAGCAGGCTCAGGAACAGTGAGCAGGGAGCAGTGAGCGGGGGTCAGGGACAGTGAGCAGGGGGCAGTGAGCATGGGTCAGGGACAGTGCGCAGGGGTCAGGGACAGAGGGCAGGGGTCAGGAACATAGAGCAGGGGTCAGGGACAGAGGGCAGGGGTCAGGGACAGAGAGCAGGGATCAGGAACTGTGATCAGGGGTCAGGGACAGTGAGCAGGGATCTGGGACAGAGTGGAGGGGTCAGGGACAGCAAGCATGGTCAGGGACAGAGGGCAAGGATCAGAGACAGAGAGCAGGGATCAGGGACTGTGACCAGGGATCAGATGACAGAGAGCAGGGATCAGGGACAGAAAGCAGGGTCAGGGACTGAGGGCAGGGATCAGCGACAGAGAGCAGGGAGCAGGGACAGAAAGCAGGGTCAAGGACTGAGGGCAGGGATCAGCGACAGAGAGCAGAGGTCAGGGACAGAAGGCAGGTGTCAGGGACTAGAGCAGGGGTCAGGGACAAAGGGCAGGGATCAGGGTCAGTAAGCAGGGTCAGGGACAGAGAGCAGAGGTCAGGGACAGTGAGCAGGGTTCAGGGGGCAGTGAGCAGGGGTCAGGAACAGTGAGCAGGGGGCAATGAGCATGGGTCAGGGACTGTGAGCAGGGGTCAGGGACAGAGGGCAGGGGTCAGGGACAGAGAGCAGGGGTCATGAACAGTGATCTCCAGCATCTGCAGTCCTCACTTTCTCACAGTAAGCAGGGGCCAGGGAAGTGAGCAAGGGTCAGGAACAGAGGGCAGGTATTAGGGACAGTGAGCAGGCTCAGGGACAGAGGACAGGGATCATGGACTGTGACCAGGGATCAGGGACAGTGACCAGGAGTCAGGGACAGTGAGCAGGGACAGGGACAGAGAGCAGGGACAGGGGGCAGGGATCAGAGACAGAGTGCAGGGATCATGGACAGTGACCAGGGGTCAGGGACAGAGAGCAGCGGTCAGGGGCAGTGACCTCAGAGCAGGGACAGAGGGCAGGGGTCAGGGACAGAGAGCAGGGATCAGGGACAGTGACCAGGGGTCAAGGACAGAGAGCGGGTGTCAGGGACAGTGAGCAGGGTCAGGGGCAGTGAGCAGGGGTCACGAACAGTGAGCAGGGTCAGGGACAGAGAGCATGGGTCAGGAACAGTGAGCAGGGTCAGGGACAGAGAGCATGGGTCAGGAACAGTGAGCAGGGGGCAATGAGCATGGGTCAAGGACAGTGAGCAGGGGTCAGGGACAGAGGCCAGGGATCAGGGATAGAGGCCAGGGGTCAGGGACAGAGAGCAGGGGTCATGAACAGTGATCTCCAGCATCTGGAGTCCTCACTTTCTCACAGTAAGCACGGGCCAGGGACAGTGAGCAGTGTCAGCGACAGTGAGCAGGGGTCAGGAACAGTGAGCAGGGTCAGGGATAGAGAGCAGGGGTCAGGGACAGTGAGCAGGGGGCAATGGGCATAGGTTAGGGACAGTGAGCAGGGGTCAGGGACAGAGGGCAGGGGTCAGGGATAGAGGCCAGGGGTCAAGGTCAGAGAGCAGGGGTCATGAACAGTGATCTCCAGCATCTGCAGTCCTCACTTTCTCACAGTAAGCAGGGGCCAGGGACAGTGAGCAGGGTCAGGGACAGTGAGCAGGGGGCAGTGAGCATGAGTTAGGGACAGAGTGCAGGGGTCAGTGACAGAGGGCAGGGATCAGAGACAGAGAGCAGGGAACAGGAACAGTGACCAGGAGTCAGGGACAGAGAGCAGGGATCAGGGACAGAGTGCAGGAGTCAGGGACAATTAGCAGGGGTCAGGGACAGAGAGCAGGGGACAGGGACAATGAGCAGGAGTCAGGGGCAGTGAGCAGGGATCAGGGATAGAGAGCAGGGGTCAGGAACAGAGAGCAGGGATCAGGAACAGAGGGCAGGTGTCAGGAACAGAGGGCAGGTGTCAGGGACAGAGAGCAGGGGTCAGGAACAGAGAGCAGGGATCAGGAACAGAGGGCAGGGGTCAGAAAAAGTGAGCAGGGGTCAGGGACAGTGTCCAGGGACAGGGACAGTGACCAGGGAAAGGGACAGAGAGCAGGGGTCAGGGACAGTGAGCAGGGTGAGGGACAGAGAGCAGAGATCAGGGACAGTGAGCGGCTCAGGGCAGTGAGCAGGGGTCAGGGGGCAGTGAGCAAGGACAAGGACAGAGGGCAG
This sequence comes from Chiloscyllium plagiosum, assembly GCF_037043375.1. Taxonomy (NCBI): domain Eukaryota; kingdom Metazoa; phylum Chordata; class Chondrichthyes; order Orectolobiformes; family Hemiscylliidae; genus Chiloscyllium; species Chiloscyllium plagiosum. The sequence goes on along the minus strand of NW_028270154.1, from coordinate 71,529,081 downwards.
GGGTCAGAGATAGTGAGTAGGGTCAGGAACAGTGAGCAGTGGTCAGGGACATGGAGCAGGGGTCAGGTACATGGAGCAGGGGTCAGGAACAGTGAGCAGGGGTCAGGAACAGTGAGCCGGGGGCAGTGAGCATGGGTCAGGGACAATGAGCATGGGTCAGGGACATGGAGCAGGGGTCAGGGACAGAAGGCAGGTGTCAGGGACAGAGAGCAGGGGTCAGGGACAGAGGGCAGGGATCAGAGACAGAGTGCAGGGATCATGGACAGTGACCAGAGGTCAGGGACAGTGAGCAGGGATCAGGAACAGAGGGCAGGTGTCAGGAACAGAGGGCAGGTGTCAGGGTCAGAGAGCAGGGGTCAGTGACAGAGGGCAGGGATCAGATACAGAGAGCAGGGATCAAGGACAGTGACCAGGGGTCAGGGACAGAGTGCAGGGGTCAGGGACAGTAAGCAGGGGTCAGGGAGAATGAGCAGGGACAGGGACAGAGAGCAGGGGTCAGGGACAGTGAGCACGGATCAGGGACAGAGGGCAGGGGTCAGGGACAGAGAGCAGGGATCAGGGACAGTGACAAGGGGTCAGGAACAGAGATCAGGGATCAGGGACAGAGTTCAAGAGTCAGGGATAGTAAGCAGGAGTCATGGACAGTGAGCAGGGACAGGGATAGAGAGTAGGGGTCAGGGACAGTAAGCAGGGTCAGGGACAGTAAGCAGGGGGCAATGAGACGGGGTTAGGGAAGTGAGCAGGGGCAGGGACAGAGAGCAGGGATCAGGGACAGTGAGCAGGGTCATGGACAGTGAGCAGGGGTCAGGGACAGAGAGCAGGGGTCAGGGTGAGAGGGCAGGGTTCAGGGACAGAGAGCAGAGTCAGGGACAGAGAGCAGGGGTCAGGGACAGTAACAGGGTCAGGGACAGTGAGCAGGGGTCAGGGACAGAGGGCAGGGGTCAGGAACAGAGAGCAGTGGTCAGGGACAGTGAGCACGGATCAGGGACAGAGGGCAGGGGTCAGGGACATAGAGCAGGGATCAGGGATCAGGGACAGTGACCAGGAATCAGGGACAGAGAGCAGGGATCAGGGATAGAGTGCAGGGTTCAGGGACAGTAAGCAGGGCTCAGGGACAGTGAGCAGGGACAGAGACAAAGAGCAGGGGTCAGGGACAGAGAGCAGGGTCAGGGACAGAGAGCAGGGTCAGGGACAGAGAGCACCGATAAGGGACAGAGGGCAGGGGTCAGGGACATAGAGCAGGGATCAGGGATCAGGGACAGTGACCAGGGATCAGGGACAGAGAGCAGGGATCAGGGATAGAGTGCAGGGTTCAGGGACAGTAAGCAGGGCTCAGGGACAGTGAGCAGGGACAGAGACAAAGAGCAGGGGTCAGGGACAGCGAGCATGGTCAGGGACAGAGAGCAGGGTCAGGGACAGAGAGCAGGGGTCAGGGACAGTAACAGGGTCAGGGACAGTGAGCAGGGGTCAGGGACAGAGGGCAGGGGTCAGGAACAGAGAGCAGAGTTCAGGGACAGTGAGCACGGATCAGGGACAGAGGGCAGGGGTCAGTGACAGAGAGCAGGGGTCAGGGACAGTAAGCAGGGGTCAGGGACAGTGAGCAGGGACAGGGCCAGGGACAGTGAGCAGAGGCCAGGAACAGTGAGCGGGGGCCAGGGACAGTGAGCAGGGATCAGGGACAGAGAGCAGGGGTCAGGGACAGTGAGCACAGATCAGGGACAGAGGGCAGGGGTCAGGGACAAAGAACAGGGATCAGGGATCAGGGACAGTGACCAGGGGTCAGGAACAGAGGGCAGGGGTCAGGGACTGAAAGCAGGGTCAGAGACAGTGACAGAGAGCAGGGGTCAGGGACAGTAAGCAGGGGTCAGGGACAGTGAGCAGGGACAGGGCCAGGGACAGTGAGCAGAGGCCAGGAACAGTGAGCGGGGGCCAGGGACAGTGAGCAGGGATCAGGGACAGAGAGCAGGGGTCAGGGACAGTGAGCACAGATCAGGGACAGAGGGCAGGGGTCAGGGACAAAGAGCAGGGATCAGGGATCAGGGTCAGTGAGCAGGGGTCAGGAACAGTGAGCAGGGGACAATGAGCATGGGTCAGGGACTGTGAGCAGGTGTCAGGGACAGAGGGCAGGGGTCAGGGACAGAGAGCAGGGGTCATGAACAGTGATCTCCAGCATCTGCAGTCCTCACTTTCTCACAGTAAGCAGGGGCTACGGACAGTGAGCAAGGGTCAGGAACAGAGGGCAGGTGTCAGCGACAGAGAGCAGGGGTCAGGAACAGAGGGCAGGGGTCAGGGACAGAAAGCAGGGTCAGGGACTGAGGGCAGGGATCAGCGACAGAGAGCAGGGACAAAGGGCAGGGATCAGGGACAGTAAGCAGGGTCAGGGACAGAGAGCAGAGGTCAGGGACAGAAGGCAGGTGTCAGGAACAGAGAGCAGGGGTCAGGGACAGAGGGCAGGGATCAGAGACAGAGTGCAGGGATCATGGACAGTGACCAGGGGTCAGGGACAGAGAGCAGCGGTCAGGGGCAGTGAGCAAAGAGCAGGGACAGAGGGCAGGGATCAGGGACAGAGAGCAGGGATCAGGGAAAGTGACCAGGGGTCAAGGACAGAGAGCGGGTGTCAGGGACAGTGAGCAGGGTCAGGGGAGTGAGCAGGGGTCACGAACAGTGAGCAGGGTCAGGGACAGAGAGCATGGGTCAGGAACAGTGAGCAGGGTCAGGGACAGAGAGCATGTGTCAGGAACAGAGAGCAGGGGGCAATGAGCATGGGTCAAGGACAGTGAGCAGGGGTCAGGGACAGAGGCCAGGGGTCAGGGACAGAGGCCAGGGGTCAGGGACAGAGAGCAGGGGTCATGAACATTGATCTCCAGCATCTGGAGTCCTCACTTTCTCACAGTAAGCAGGGGCCAGAAACAGTGAGCAGTGTCAGCGACAGTGAGCAGGGGTCAGAAACAGAGAGCAGGGGTCAGGGACAGTGAGCAGGGGGCAATGGGCATGGGTCAGGGACAGTGAGCATGGGTCAAGGACAGTGAGCAGGGGTCAGGGACAGAGGCCAGGGGTCAGGGACAGAGAGCAGGGGTCATGAACAGTGATCTCCAGCATCTGGAGTCCTCACTTTCTCACAGTAAGCAGGGGCCAGGGACAGTGAGCAGGGTCAGGGACAGTGAGCAGGGGTCAGTGAGCATGAGTTAGGGACAGAGTACAGGGGTCAGGGACAGAGGGCAGGGGTCAGCGACAGAGGGCAGGGATCAGAGACAGAGAGCAGGGAACAGGGACAGTGACCAGGGGTCAGGGACAGGGATCAGGGACAGAGTGCAGGAGTCAGGGACAATTAGCAGGGGTCAGGGACAGAGAGCAGGGGACAGGGACAGTGAGCAGGAGTCAGGAGCAGTGAGCAGGGATCAGGGATAGAGAGCAGGGGTCAGGAACAGAGAGCAGGGATCAGGAACAGAGGGCAGGGGTCAGGGACAATGACCAGGGACAGGGACAGTGACCAGGGAAAGGGACAGAGAGCAGTGGTCAGGGACAGTGAGCAGGGTCAGGGACAGAGAGCAGCGGTCAGGGACAGTGAGCGGCTCAGGGCAGTGAGCAGGGGTCAGGGGGCAGTGAGCAAGGACAAGGACAGAGGGCAGGGGTCAGAGATAGTGAGTAGGGTCAGGAACAGTGAGCAAGGTCAGGGACAGTGAGCAGGGGACAGTGAGCAGGGGTCAGGGACATGGAGCAGGGGTCAGGTACATGGAGCAGGGGTCAGGAACAGTGAGCAGGGGTCAGGAACAGTGAGCAGGGGGCAGTGAGCATGGGTCAGGGATAATGAGCATGGGTCAGGGACATGGAGCAGGGGTCAGGGACAGAAGGCAGGTGTCAGGGGCAGAGAGTAGGGGTCAGGGACAGAGGGCAGGGATCAGAAACAGAGATCAGGGATCATGGACAGTGACCAGAGGTCAGGGACAGTGAGCAGGGATCAGGAACAGAGGGCAGGTGTCAGGGACAGAGAGCAGGGGTCAGTGGCAGAGGGCAGGGATCAGATACAGAGAGCAGGGATCAAGGACAGTGACCAGGGGTCAGGGACAGAGTGCAGGGGTCAGGGACAGTAAGCAGGGGTCAGGGAGAATGAGCAGGGACAGGGACAGAGAGCAGGGGTCAGGGACAGTGAGCACGGATCAGGGACAGAGGGCAGGGGTCAGGGACAGAGAGCAGGGATCAGGGACAGTGACCAGGGGTCAGGAACAGAGATCAGGGATCAGGGCCAGAGTTCAAGGGTCAGGGATAGTAAGCAGGGGTCATGGACAGTGAGCAGGGACAGGGATAGAGAGTAGGGGTCAGGGACAGTAAGCAGGGTCAGGGACAGTAAACAGGGGGCAATGAGACGGGGTTAGGGAAGTGAGCAGGGGCAGGGACAGAGAGCAGGGATCAGGGACAGTGAGCAGGGTCATGGACAATGAGCAGGGGTCAGGGACAGAGAGCAGGGGTCAGGGTGAGAGGGCAGGGTTCAGGGATAGAGGGCAGGGGTCAGGAACAGAGATCAGGGTCAGGGACAGAGAGCAGGGATCAGGGACAGTGAGCACGGATCAGGGACAGAGGGCAGGGGTCAGGGACATAGAGCAGGGATCAGGGATCAGGGACAGTGACCAGGGATCAGGGACAGAGAGCAGGGATCAGGGATAGAGTGCAGGGTTCAGGGACAGTAAGCAGGGCTCAGGGACAGTGAGCAGGGACAGAGACAAAGAGCAGGGGTCAGGGACAGAGAGCAGGGTCAGGGACAGAGAGCAGGGTCAGGGACAGAGAGCACCGATAAGGGACAGAGGGCAGGGGTCAGGGACATAGAGCAGGGATCAGGGATCAGGGACAGTGACCAGGGATCAGGGACAGAGAGCAGGGATCAGGGATAGAGTGCAGGGTTCAGGGACAGTAAGCAGGGCTCAGGGACAGTGAGCAGGGACAGAGACAAAGAGCAGGGGTCAGGGACAGCGAGCATGGTCAGGGACAGAGAGCAGGGTCAGGGACAGAGACCAGGGGTCAGGGACAGTAACAGGGTCAGGGACAGTGAGCAGGGGTCAGGGACAGAGGGTAGGGGTCAGGAACAGAGAGCAGTGGTCAGGGACAGTGAGCACGGATCAGGGACAGAGGGTAGGGGTCAGTGACAGAGAGCACAGGTCAGGGACAGTAAGCAGGGGTCAGGGACAGTGAGCAGGGACAGGGTCAGGGACAGTGAGCAGGGGCCAGGAACAGTGAGCAGGGGCCAGGGACAGTGAGCAGGGACAGGGACAGAGAGCAGGGGTCAGGGACAGTGAGCACAGATCAGGGACAGAGGGCAGGGGTCAGGGACAAAGAGCAGGGATCAGGGATCAGGGACAGTGACCAGGGGTCAGGAACAGAGGGCAGGGGTCAGGGACTGAAAGCAGGCTCAGGGACAGAGGGCAGGGATCAGAGACCGAGAGCAGGGATCAGGGACAGTGACCAGGGGTCAGGGACAGAGAGCAGGGGTCAGGGACAAAGGGCAGGGATCAGGGACAGTAAGCAGGGTCAGGGACAGAGAGCAGAGGTCAGGGACAGTGAGCAGGCTCAGGGACAGTGAGCAGCGTTCAGGGGGCAGTGAGCAGGGGTCAGGAACAGTGAGCAGGGGGCAATGAGATGGGTCAGGGACTGTGAGCAGGGGTCAGGGACAGAGGGCAGGGGTCAGGGACAGAGAGCAGGGATCATGAACAGTGATCTCCAGCATCTGGAGTCCTCACTTTCTCACAGTAAGCAGGGGCCAGGGACAGTGAGCAGGGTCAGGGACAGTGAGCAGGGGGCAGTGAGCATGAGTTAGGGACAGAGTGCAGGGGTCAGGGACAGTAAGCAGGGGTCAGGGAGAATGAGCAGGGACAGGGTCAGAGAGCAGGGTCAGGGACAGTGAGCACGGATCAGGGACAGAGGGCAGGGGTCAGGGACAGAGAGCAGGGATCAGGGACAGTGACCAGGGGTCAGGAACAGAGATCAGGGATCAGGGACAGAGTTCAAGGGTCAGGGATAGTAAGCAGGGGTCATGGACAGTGAGCAGGGACAGGGATAGAGAGTAGGGGTCAGGGACAGTAAGCAGGGTCAGGGACAGTAAGCAGGGGGCAATGAGAAGGGGTTAGGGAAGTGAGCAGGGGCAGGGACAGAGAGCAGGGTCATGGACAGTGAGTAGGGGTCAGGGACAGAGAGCAGGGGTCAGGGTGAGAGGGCAGGGTTCAGGGATAGAGGGCAGGGGTCAGGAACAGAGATCACAGTCAGGGACAGAGAGCACGGATCAGGGACAGAGGGCAGGGGTCAGGGACATAGAGCAGGGATCAGGGATCAGGGACAGTGACCAGGGATCAGGGACAGAGAGCAGGGATCAGGGATACAGTGCAGGGTTCAGGGACAGTAAGCAGGGCTCAGGGACAGTGAGCAGGGACAGAGACAAAGAGCAGGGGTCAGGGACAAAGAGCAGGGGTCAGGGACAGAGAGCAGGGTCAGGGACAGAGAGCAGGGTCAGGGACAGTAAACAGGGGTCAGGGACAGTGAGCAGGGACAGGGCCAGGGACAGTGAGCAGGGGCCAGGGACAGTGAGCAGGGACAGGGACAGAGAGCAGGGGTCAGGGACAGTGAGCACAGATCAGGGACAGAGGGCAGGGGTCAGGGACATAGAGCAGGGATCAGGGACAGAGTGCAGGGTTCAGGGACAGTAAGCAGGGCTCAGGGACAGTGAGCAGGGACAGAGACAAAGAGGAGAGGTCAGGGACAGAGAGCAGGGTCAGGGACAGAGAGCAAGGGTCAGTAACAGTAACAGGGATCAGGGACAGTGAGCAGGGGTCAGGGACAGAGAACAGGGGTCAGGGTGAGAGGGCAGGGTTCAGGGATAGAGGGCAGAGGTCTGAGACAGAGCAGGAGTCAAGAACAGAGGGCATGTGCCAGGGACAGAGAGCAGGGATCAGGGACAGGGCCCAGGGGTCAGGAACAGAGAGCAGTGGTCAGGGACAGTGAGCAGGGATCAGGGACAGTGAGCAGGGACAGAGAGCAGGGGTCAGGGTGAGAGGGCAGGGTTCAGGGATAGAGGGCAGGGGTCAGGAACAGAGATCAGGGTCAGGGACAGACAGCAGGGATCAGGGACAGTGAGCACGGATCAGGGACAGAGAGCAGGGATCAGGGATCAGGGACAGTGACCAGGGATCAGGGACAGAGAGCAGGGATCAGGGATAGAGTGCAGGGTTCAGGGACAGTAAGCAGGGCTCAGGGACAGTGAGCAGGGACAGGGACAAAGAGCAGGGGTCAGGGACAGCGAGCAGGGTCAGGGACAGAGAGCAGGGTCAGGGACAGAGAGCAGGGGTCAGGGACAGTGAGCAGGGGTCAGGGACAGAGGGCAGGGTCAGGAACAGAGAGCAGTGGTCAGTGACAGAGAGCAGGGGTCAGGGACAGTAAGCAGGGGTCAGGGACAGTGAGCAGGGACAGGGCCAGCGACAGTGAGCAGGGGCCAGGGACAGTGAGCAGGGACAGGGACAGAGAGCAGGGGTCAGGGACAGTAACAGGGATCAGGGACAGTGAGCACAGATCAGGGACAGAGGGCAGGGGTCAGGGACATAGAGCAGGGATCAGGGACAGAGTGCAGGGTTCAGGGACAGTAAGCAGGGCTCAGGGACAGTGAGCAGGGACAGAGACAAAGAGCAGAGGTCAGGGACAGAGAGCAGGGTCAGGGACAGAGAGCAGGGGTCAGGGACAGTAACAGGGTCAGGGACAGTGAGCAGGGGTCAGGGACAGAGAGCAGGGGTCAGGGTGAGAGGGCAGGGTTCAGGGATAGAGGGCAGAGGTCTGAGACAGAGCAGGAGTCAAGAACAGAGGGCATGTGTCAGGGACAGAGAGCAGGGATCAGGGACAGGGCCCAGGGGTCAGGAACAGAGAGCAGTGGTCAGGGACAGTGAGCACGGATCAGGGACAGAGGGCAGGGGTCAGGGACAGAGAGCAGGGGTCAGGGCCAGAGAGCAGGGGTCAAGGACAGTGAGCAGGGACAGGGACAGGGACAGAGAGCAGGGGCCAGGGACAGTGAGCAGGGACAGGGACAGTGAGCATGGATCAGGGACAGAGGGCAGGGGTCAGGGACAGTGACCAGGGACAGAGACAAAGAGCAGGGGTCAGGGACAGAGAAGCAGGGTCAGGGACAGAGATCAGGGGTCAGGGACAGTGACCAGGGACGGGACAGAGAGCAGGGGCCATGGACAGTGAGCAGGCTCAGGAACAGAGAGCAGGGGTCAGGGGGCAGTAAGCAGAGACAAGGACAGAGGGCAGGGATCAGAGACAGTGAGCAGGGGTCAGGGACAGTGACCAGGGACAGGTCAGTGAGCAGGGGTCAGGGACAGTGACCAGGGACAGGACAGGGGGCAGGGGTCACGGACAGTGAGCAGGCTCAGGAAGAGTGAGCAGGGTCAGGGACAGAGAGCAGGGCTCAGTGAGCAGTGGTCAGGGATAGTGAGCAGGGGTCAGGAACAGTGAGCAGGGGGCAGTGAACATGGGTCAAGGACAGTGAGCAGGGGACAGGAACAGACGGCAGGGGTCAGGGACAGTGAGCAGGGATCAGGGACAGTGACCAGGGGTCAGGACAGAGTGCAGGGGTCAGGGACAGTAAGCAGGGGTCAGGGAGAATGAGCAGGGACAGGGACAGAGAGCAGTGGTCAGGGACAGTGAGCACGGATCAGGGACAGAGAGCAGGGATCAGGGACAGTGACCAGGGGTCAGGAACAGATATCAGGGATCAGGGACAGAGTTCAAGGGTCAGGGATAGTAAGCAGGGGTCATAGACAGTGAGCAGGGACAGGGATAGCGAGCAGGAGTCAGGGACAGTAAGCAGGGTCAGGGACAGTGAGCAGGGGGCAATGAGCAGGGGTTAGGGACAGTGAGCAGGGTCAGGGACAGAGAGCAGGGATCAGGGACAGTGAGCAGGGTCACGGACAGTGAGCAGGGGTCAGGGACAGAGAGCAGGGATCAGGGACAGAGTGCAGGGAACAGGGACAGTAAGCAGGGGTCAGGGACAGTGAGCAGGGGTCAGGGACATTGAGCAGGGTCAGGGACAGAGGGCAGGGAACAGGGCCAGTGAGCAGGGGTCAGGGACAGAGAGCAGGGATCAGGGACAGAGTGCAGGGGTCAGGGACAGTGTGCAGGAGTCGGGGGCAGTGAGCAGGGATCAGGAACAAAGGGCAGGGGTCAGAAACAGTGAGCAGGGGTAAGAGAAAGTGACCAGGGACAGTGACCAGGGACAGGGACAGAGAGCAGGTGTGAGGGACAGTGAGCAGGGGTCAGGAACAGTGAGCAGGGGCCTATGAGCATGGGTCAGGGACAGAGGGCAGGGGTCAGGATCAGAGGGCAGGGTCAGGGACAGAGAGCAGGGGTCAGGGTCAGAGGGCAGGGATCAGGTACAGAGGGCAGGGATCAGGGACAGAGTGCAGGGGTCAGATAGAGTAAGCAGGCTCAAGGACAGTGAGCAGGGGGCAGTGAGCAGGGGTCAGAGACAGAGAGCAGGTGTCAGGGACAGAGAGCAGGGGTCATGGACAGTGAGCAGGGGGCAGTGAGCATGGGTCAGGGACAGTGAGCAGGGGTCAGGGACAGTGAGCAGGGGTCAGGGACAGAGGGCAGGGTTCAGGGACAGAGGGTAGGGTTCAGGGTCATAGAGCAGGGGTCAGGAACGGAGGGCAGGTGTCAGGGACAGAGAGCAGGGATCAGGGACAGAAGGCAGGGATCAGAGACAGAGAGCAGGGATCAGGGAGAGAGAGCAGGGGTCAGGAACAGAGAGCAGTGATCAGGAACAGAGGGCAGGGGTCAGGGGGCAGTGCGCAGGGATCAGGGACAGAGAGCAGGGGTCAGGGACAGTGAGCACAGATC